>NC_044032.1:116328327-116629308 GCF_901765095.1 Microcaecilia unicolor
AGGGGACAGATGGGCATGGATGGATATGGATTGCAGAGCAGGCCTCAGGCAGAGAGGGAAAATGCTGGATAGGGAAAAATGGAGGGGCCAGGTGACAGAGGAGCATGGATGGGCATGGATTGGAAGGGCAGGACTCAGGGAGAGGGGAATTGCTGGATAGGGATGAATGGAGGGGACAGATGGGCATGGATGGATATGGATTGCAGAGCAGGCCTCAGGCAGAGAGGGGAAATGCTGGATAGGGAAAAATGGAGGGGCCAGGTGACAGATGAGCATGGATGGGCATGGATTGGAAGGGCAGGACTCAGGGAGAGGGGAATTGCTGGATAGGGATGAATGGAGGGGACAGATGGGCATGGATGGATATGGATTGCAGAGCAGGCCTCAGGCAGAGAGGGAAAATGCTGGATAGGGAAAAATGGAGGGGCCAGGTGACAGAGGAGCATGGATGGGCATGGATTGGAAGGGCAGGACTCAGGGAGAGGGGAATTGCTGGATAGGGATGAATGGAGGGGACAGATGGGCATGTATGGATATGGATTGCAGAGCAGGCCTCAGGCAGAGAGGGGAAATGCTGGATAGGGAAAAATGGAGGGGCCAGGTGACAGATGAGCATGGATGGGCATGGATTGGAAGGGCAGGACTCAGGGAGAGGGGAATTGCTGGATAGGGATGAATGGAGGGGACAGATGGGCATGGATGGATATGGATTGCAGAGCAGGCCTCAGGCAGAGAGGGGAAATGCAGGATAGCGATGAATGGAGGGGGCAGGTGACAGACAAACATGGATGGCCATGGATTGGGAGGGCAGGGCTCAGGGACAGAGGGGAATTGCTGGAAAAGGATGAATGGAGGGGGCAGGGGACAGATGGCCATGGATTGGGAGGGCACGGCTCACACTCTCTCTCTCATATACAATGTCTTTCTGACTCTCACTCTCACACACTCTGTCTCACACTGTATCACATTCACTCTCTATGTGCCACACAGTCACTCACACATTCGCTTGGTCTCATACACTCACTCAAACAGAGAATCTGTGTCTCACACACACTCTCTCTCTCGCCCACACACACACACTCTCACTCACACTGTGTCTCACATACACACTTGCACACACTCTCATTCTCACACACACACTCTCTCACAAACACACTCACACCCAGACTCACGCTCTCTCTCACACAATCACACTTTCACTCTGACTCTCAAACAGACACTCTCACATACACTCTCCCAAACATACACACTCCGAGGAAAACCTTGCTAGCGCCCGTTTCATTTGTGTCAGAAACGGGCCTTTTTTACTAGTAATCTTGATATTAATCATCTATAATAATAATAATCATTTTATTATTCAAAATTTCTGGTCTATTATCATTTTCAAAATCATAACCACTTTGCTCATGTAGAATCATTTGTTATATCAATTTTTTACTCTCAAAGGGTTCAGTTGAATTGTCCATGTAACTCTCTAATAAAATTATATCTGAGAGATTTTAACTTTTAAATATTTTCTCAAAATCCCTTCAGTACGTAGCTGTACCATTGGTTTCAGCAGATATCAAATTTGCAGTATGGTTCTGAGGAAGGGATTTATGCATGTTTTTTGCTCTGTTTCTTCTGTTTTCCTCTTTTAATTAGATGAAGATATTAGAATAGGGTTACCATATGTCCGGTTTTACCCAGACATGTCTTCCTTTTTGAGAACACTGTGGGACGTCTGGGTGGGTTTTTCTATATATCATGCCTAGCGTTCCATGCCAAATTCTAAGCATATTCTATAACAATGCGCGTAACTTAACTGGCTTAACAAGCCAGTCAGCATTGTTAACAACAGTTAAGCAATAATGAGCACTAATTGACAATAATTAAAATTTAAGTGCACAAATCGCTGCATGTATTCTGTAATGCAGAGCGCCTAAATTTTAATGCATGCGGGCAAAAAGGGGCATGGTTATGAGGAAATGAGTGTTTCATGGGTGTTCCAAAGTTATAGAATATGGCCCTCTGGTGTAAATGGAGACACATAGATTTAGGCGCTATGATATCAATTAAGTGTATTCTGTATACCATGCCTAAATCTAGGCGCTGCTTATAGAATACACTTAGGCAGAATTTTTTTCCACATGGATTTTTTAGGCACCATATATAGAATCCCTCCCTAGGTGGCTAAGCCTCTAAGAAGTTAGTACAGAAGGTCAAAGTGCTGTACACCACCTTGGGTGAATCTCTTCATAAAGAATGTTAATAAATCCCAATAAATAAGGGGCCCTTTTACTAAGTTGTGTAGACATCTACACGCATCCAACATGCATCAAGTTGGAACTACCACCCGGCTACTGCGTGCCCCGGGCAGTAATTGCATTTTTGACCCACGTCCAAAACACGCGGTAGAAAGTTTTTTCTACTGCGTGGCACTTAACCGGCAGTATTCGGGAATATACGTGCGCTGATGATTACTGCCTGGTTAACTCGTGAGATCCGTGCACTGATGATTACCGCGTAAGACCTTACCACTAAGTCAATGGATGGCAGTAAGATCTCAGGCCGAAAATGGACGCGCACTAGTTTTAATTGTCAGATATGGTGAGTTCCTGTGCCGAGCAGTGTGCTGTCGGGTGTGAAAAGACACGGACCCGAGTTCTGCTTGGCAGCCGAGCAACCCCGAAGTTCACCTGTGGTGACCGCCGTTCCCCGAGGGTTGAGCCCCCAGGTGCGGGTGGCCGATAGGACTTATACTGAGAGGCCAGGAAAGGGACACCCAGAAAGACCAGCCAGAGGAGAGCAGAAGGAAGAAGTTCAGGAGCGGGTTACAGCAGAGTGACAGACAGTAGGCTAAGGAGTGTCTTGGGTCCAGGCAGGTAACTGACCTGGGAGTCACCAGGTCCAGTCAAGGTATTCAGGCAGGCAGTAGACAGGAGAATAGTCAGGTCCAGGCAGGATATTCAGGCAGGCAGTAGACAAGAGAGTAACCAGGTCCAGGCAGGATATCCAGGCAGGCAACAGACAAAAGAGTAACCAGGTCCAGGCAGGATATTCAGGTGGGCAGCAGACAAGAGAGTAGCCAGGTCCAGGCAGGATATCCAGGCAGGCAGCAGACAAGAGAGTAGCCAGGCTCAGGCAGGATATCCAGGCAGGCAGCAGACAAGAGTGTAACCAGGTCCAAGCAGGGTCTTACAGGCAGGCAGCAAACAGAAGAGTAATCTAGGTACAAGCAGGGTCTTTACAGACAGGCAGCAAACAGAAGAGTACGCTGAACAGACACGCTTACCCAAGTAGAAGCCGAAGCAATGAGGCAGAGGGAAAGCGTCCCAGAAATAGTGCAGGCTTTCTGACGTAGACAGGAACCAGCTGAAGAAGAGAACTTCCATAGGTCAGGTAGGCAGAGAGAAAGTCAACACAGGTGTGTGGTAGCAAGGCAATTAAAGAGCCTGGAAGCCAGGCAGAGAGAGCAGATTCAGGTGCATGAGAGCAAGGCAATCAGGGAGCCTGCAGCCAGAGAAGTACACAGACATGGCTCAAGGCTGAGTCAGTCAAGTGTGTGTGTTGCCAGGACCCTGCGCAGACCGAGGATGCCACTTGCTTTGAGGTAGGGGACATGACATTAATTTTGTTGCACGCCCATTTTGGCTCCCCCAAAAGAAGGCCTTTTTTACAGGCACGCTGAAAAATGGACCTGTGAGTATCCAAAACACGCGCCTATACCAGCACAGGCCATTTTTCAGTACGCCTTAGTAAAAGGGCTCCTAAATAAACAGCGAGATGCCTGGTGTTTCCTTACTGTTCAGGTCATTCACTAACTCACGGTCCATCATTATCTGTTCTCAGCAGTTTTCCATCTCTAGTTTGGAATAAATGGCTTTATTTTTGCTTAATAAGTAGTAATTAATGTCTAAGTTGAAATACTTTTGGATGTTTAGTCATGATCAGCTGTCAAGGTGATTTTGAGATGTCAGCAATAACTTTATGGATCACATCAGATTAGCCAGTCATGGTTTTCTGCATCACTAAATGTCAATTCCAGAGAAGCACTTAAAATTCTAAAATAAATCCCAAATGCTTCTGTAATAGTTCCTGGAAAATGTGTTTTATTGTTTCTGGAATTATTTTTTGAATGAAACTCAAATAAAAAGCCTCAGTTTCCTGTTTGTTAAGCTGCATTAGGTATTTAACATGGGTTTTAATGCGAGTTAAAAAAAATCTTTAGGTGGCAGTTCTATAAATTGGTACCCATATATGGATACTCCAATGCAGTGCGGCTTTCGCAAATTCTATAGTGGCTTCTGGGTACTCAGATTTAGTGACAGAATACTAGTGCAAACCAGCATTGTGGTGCCAAAATGTATGCGTGCCTACTTTTGGCAGGTCACAGGCTGGCATAAATGGGTGTGCTCAAACGTGGTAAGCTATCCCCCGGATTCTATATATTGTGCCTAGTGTTCCATGCCAAAATCCAAGAGTATTCTATAAAAACGCACGCAACTTAATTAGATTAACAAGCTAATCAGCATTGATAACAGGTTTTAACGAGCAATAGTGAGCAATAACTGGCAATAATTAGAATTTACACGTGCAACTTGCTAAGCGTATTCTGCAACAGACAGCACCTAAATTCTAGTGTGCGCAGCCAAAAAGGGGCATGGCTATAGGTGGGGAAATGGACGTTTCATGGGCATTCTAAAATGTTTGCGTACTGTTATAGAATATGCCTCTCTGTGCCTAAATCTAAGCACCAGTATTTATTCCACATTTTCCTTGGTGTAAATGGAGTCACGTAGTTCTAGGTGCTGAGGTATCAACTAAGCGTATTCTATATACTGCGCCTAAATCTAGTCACCACTTACAGAATACACTTAGGCAGAAATGTATTCCGTGCACAATTTTCAGGCACCATATATACAAATCTGGCCCAATGCATGCATCTTATAGTATTCTATAAGGTGCACACATTAGTAGGAGATGTTTGTGTTCCGCCCAGGCTCCACCCACCTGTGCACCCCCCTTCCAGATGCACATGATGTCACTTATGCACACCCTTATACTTAGGGTAAGTGCACATGTAAATGGCAATTAAGGCATCATTCACATGCACATGTGGCACCCTGTTACAGAATTGCCCTTTTAGGGCTAGATTCAGTAAATTGTGCCCAACGTTGGGCGCCAGGAAAAATCAGCGCTCAGTATTATTCTATAAAGGGCACCCTGGGATGAGTGTCCTTTATAGAATAGGGGGTAGTGCTAATTTTCATGACTAAAATAAGGTTTCAGGGCTTACGTGTGCTAAATTCCTGGTGTTCAAATTGGGTTCGCGTTGCCCCCTATTCTGTAACAGTACACATAACTTTTGGGAATGCCCATGTCTCGTTCATGGCCATGCCTCCTTTTGCGTTGTGCATGCAAGAATTTGGGTGACCTTTATAGTATCTGGGGGGTTGATGCATAGTAAATAAGATTACTAGATCATTTGCTTTATTTACTTATCCATCAATTCAATATTCAAAGAAAAGGACTAAACTGCTAGTTACTCTCTTTTCTTATCAGGCTACTTGCTTGCTTGGACAAATTTGTTCAAAGTATATTATCTTCAGTGACCAAGTATAGACAGTTTCAGAAACAAATAAAAATTTATGTATTTAAGAAATTTGTATTGAATCATACATGATATATAAGGTCTAATCAGTCTGATCTAATATTAATTGTTTTTGTATTTCCTGGAAATGACCAATCTGTTTAATGTGGTCCGCATTGAACCAGAAGGTATATAGCGGAATATAAATCTTATTGTTATGTTATGTTAAATACCTAATATAGAATTTTATTTAAGGGAAGGGGCAGAAGAACAGCTCAGATGTTTACACACACACTACAGGCTGTTACTATTTTTACTATATATCCAGTATTTTAGTTAACTGATTCACAAAGGGTCACGGATTTGATATACCACCTTTCTGTGGTACAGCCAAAGCTGTTTACATATATTATATGCAGGTACTTTCTCTGTCCTTAGTGGGCTCACAATCTAAGTTTTGTACCTGGGGCAATGGAGGGTTAAGGGCAGTGCCTGCACAAGGCAAGATGCCGCCTTAGGCGGAGCTAAGATGCCACCACCCCAGGTTGAGATTCTGCCACCCCCCCCAGGCTGAGAAGCCGCTTCCCACACCATGCCGAGATGCCTCCCCCTCCTGGGCCGAGATGCTGCCCCCATTCCTACTTTCAGCCTGTTGGTAGCATTTACATGTTTCATCACGTTCCAAACCCAGCAGCGACGCTGCCCTGCCACCGGTAGCAGCTTCTTCCCTTTACTGTGGCTGCCTGAACCTCTGATGAAACAGGAAGTTACATTAGAGAGGCGGCCGCAGTAAAGGGAAGAGGCGGGTGCCGGCGGCAGGGCAGCATATAGAAACGCTGCCGCTGCCCGGTTTGGAGCATGATGAAACAGGTAAACACCGTGAACGGGGTGGTGGAAGGAAGGGGGAGATGCCGCTCCCTGAAGAGTGCCTCCTGAGGCCCCCGCCTCAGGTGGCCTAATGGTCGGGCCGCCCCTGGTTAAGGGGCCCTTTTACATCCCAGTTAGCGTATCCACCCATCGGTAATTTCAAAGTTAGTTCATACTGTTTCCCGCAGTAGAAACAAGTTTTCTGTTTTTCTATTTTCTATCTCGGGGGGGGGGGGCATTCCCGGCGGTAATCGGCAGTGCGGCCACATTGGCACGCACTGCATAAGTACCATACATGTAGCGCGTATGCCCTTACCAGCAGTAAATAGCCGTGCGCTACTTTAAATTCTAGCACACGGCCTTTTACTGTCCCCATTAAAAAAGCCTTTTTCCCAGCTGCAGTAAAAAAATGGCCCGGCGCATGTCAAAAACACACACCCATACTACTACAGGCCATTTTTTACCGCAGCTTAGTAAAAGGACCCCTGAGTGACTTGCTTAGGGTCACAAGGAGCTGCAGTTGGGAATCAAACCCTGTTCCTCAGGTTCTTGGCCCAATTCACTAACTGTTAGGCTAGTAGTCACTATATTAACATTGTACCTGCTTCTGTCCACATGGCAACCTCACTCCCTTTCATTGTAAAACATTACTGTGGAGGTTTTGCTGCTTCTGCTTGTTATAGTTTACCGTCAATGCATGTTAACAGCAAAAACTTACTCTTCTTCAATAAATAGGCCCTTAATATGCTAGATTTTGAGCCCACTTGTATGGTATAAATAAATTTTATTGTTTAATTATAAGGAATATTTTAATTGCACAGTAATTATATTCAGATGAATTGAGTTCTTTTAGTCCTGGGAAAAGAACAGGATCCTTTTTAGCTTGTGGTAATTTTTATTGGCTCAACAAAAATGTTGCAATGCATGAACTATTGAGACCACACACATCCATCCATAAGCATCCCCTCTCAAAACCTTACATACTACAGCATTGATTTTTGTTTTGTTTTGAATTAAGCAATGTATCAATTATTTTTTTAAGACAATCCAATTTTGTCCAATTTCTTAGCAACCAGACCTTCAAGGAAATGCTGCTTAGATTTTGATGGAAAATGAAGTCTGAGGCAGTACATTTCCTACACTTTGAAGGAAAAAAAAAAGTTCCACAAGCCAGCTTGAAGTTCCACTCAGTTGAGAGAGCGACCACAGTCAGTGATTTTCTGTCACAGTGTCTGCAAATGTAACTCTTTTAGTTCTTGTTTGCCTGCTGGCCAAGCACATGGAGACAGTAAAGAAATTCAAGAAGGCTTGGATTAAGCACACAAGGGCCCTAGTTATGAAGAATCTTCAAAAACCAAGGATCTGATGTTAGGATCACTATCATCCTATTTCCAATTTGCTTTCCTCATTAAACTGGTGGAAAAAGCCATTTATTCACTTATGTATGAGTATTTGAATGAAACCCTAATCCCCCATTCTTATCAGTCAGGATTCAGTAAGGGGGTTGATTGCAGAGTGGCCTAGTGGTAGGAGCAGTATGACCCAAGTCAGGCCCGATGTCCTCTAAAGGGGCAGCTTGCAATGTTTAAAAATCATCCCCACCCTCAACCCCTGATTCCTTAAAAAAATGCAGCTATCACCCCTAGCTAGACCACCTCAATCTCTGATGCTTAGATCCCTTGATCTTTCATTAAATATGAAGCTCCCATCTGCCCAGTTCCCAGTTCCTTAAATAAAGCATCGCAGCTCTGCTGGTTCTTCTTCTGATAGGGCCTAGGAAACCCTGTTAGCTTTCCTGCTGCCACTGCCACTGCCACCATCTTGACACCCGGGAGAAAAACATCCTCCATGGGCCAGACCTGGGCACAGAAAGGAAATATATGTAGGCCAGCACAAAGAATTTTAAAGGTCAGACCTGGCCTGTGAGCTATAGTTTGTGGAACTCAAACTAGGGGTTCCACAGACCAGCCTTATATAACTACAGCTGCTGTACAATATCGTTGCACATCTACTGGTTGGGCTAAATCCAGCAATTGTGAATGCCAGTTCTGCAAGAACTTTACTGGTTGACAATTCAGTGCAGAGCAGAGGACCTGAATCTTTCCAATGGCTACAGATATCTCTGTCAGGCTGTACCTGCTTATTTAATTAAATTGCTGTATTATTATCAGCTTGGCTATAATCTTAAGTCTTTCTAGCAGGCTGCATTGGCTACCCCTTTGTTGAGTAACTAAGAAATTACATGAGTAACTTCTGTTTGGCAACCAATATTCAACTGTGTTGTACCTGAGCTATGGAATTCCCTTTTGTTTAGGGGTAGGAGATGAGTTATTTATCTGTTAGGGGAACAATGCTTGCTTCTTTAATCAACCCTTCAGTTAATTATTTTATATTCAAGATTCTTAGTCTCAAGAGTCTTTTAGTTCTTTTTAGGGACAGGAGAGGCCGCTGTTTACGTGGCAGTAAGGGCTCATGCAATAATCAGGCAGCACGTGGCAATGTGGCCTTGCTGCCATTTACCGCCAGGAGTGCCCTCGTGGTAGAAAATAGGAAAATATTTTCTGCCAAGGGAAACTGCGCACGCCAACTTCAGGACTACCGCTGGACGCCTCTGCTACTCTGGCGGTAGGGTCAATTTGGTTCATGGTAGCCCTACCACAGCGTAGTAAAAGGACCCCTTTATGAAGAGATATGAAGAGATTCACCCAAGGCAGTGTACAGCAGGTACAGTTTAACATAAAACTTACAATTTTTTTAACAGCATAACAATAGTAAAATGACCAAATATAAACATATAGTCAATGAATAAGGTAAACTTGAAAACAGGAAATTGAAAACTAATAATAGGACTACCATGAAACAGGATCAAAAATATATACATTTAACAGCATAAAAATAAAAAAAGAGAGATATAATACGATGTCAGCATAATACTAATGAGATATCTAATAAGCACACAATTAGAACATTTAAATAACATTACTATGATACTAATGCTTTTCTACAACACAGCTTACCATATAGCTGAGGGGTCAAGTTCAGATATATAGATGGGGAGCAAGATGGGAGGTACAGAGTCAGAAAGGATAAATAGATGGGTGGCTAAACTAAAGGCAAGTTCTTTGTACAGTTAAGGAACTGATCTAAGTTATAGTGTGTGTAGCAAGCTAATCCAAGTGCAGAATGAGTGTATAGTCAGTCACCCTATATAGTAAAGGCTTGGGAGAAGATCCAGGCTTTCACCTGCTTCCTGAAGTAGAAGTAGTCTCAAGTTATATGTAGCCCCTCTGGGAGTAAATTCTAGAACATGAGAGCTACTCCTAAGAAGGTTTGCTGGTGGGTATCACATCATACAATTTCTTTTAATGAGGGGACAGATAGTGATGATCTTTTAGAGGAGCTTAGAGGTCTAAAAGGTGTGTAAAGGGCTAACTTATTCTTTAACCACTCTGGTCCATTTTGTCTGAGGGCCTTGTAAATCAAATATAGAGTTTTAAATTTAGCCCTGTAAGGCAGCGGCGTAGCCACGGGTGGGCCTGGATGGGTCTGGGCCCACCCACTTTGGGCTCAGGCCCACACAGCAACGGTGCACCTCATAGACGCCCAAACTGCGACTTTTCCCTTCCTGCTGCTCACTTCAGCTTTCCCTCCTCCCAGCCACCCGCTGGCATGCTGCGGGTTTTGTTCCCTCCCTGCTCCCTCCCTTGTCATCTTTAGCAGCGTTGTTAGTTCTGCTGTTTCAGCAGAGCCGCGCGGTGCCAGGGCTGTCTGTATGCTGCTACGAATGCTTCCTCTGCGCTGGCCCTGCCTCTTCAGAAAGAGTATCGGAGAAGGTGAAGCCAGCCGGAAGGAAGCATTCACGTAGCGGCAGCATGCCGACGGATGCGGTGCCATGCAGCTTTGCTGTAGACATGTAGAGTTAGACCATGGCGTTGCCCGACGGAGATGGAAGAGGAGGGAAGGGAAAGATGGCCTGCAGCGTGCCGGCGGGTGGCTGGGAGGCGGGAGAGAACAAAAACTGCAGCGGGTGGCTGGCGGGCGGGGGGGGGGAATATGCAGCATGTCAGCGGGTGGCTGGGGGGAGGGAGGGAGAGAAAAACCCTGCAGCATGCCGGTAGGTGATGGCTGGGGCACGGGGGAGGGAGGAATCAAAACCTACATCAGATGGCTGGTGGCTGGGGGGAGGGAGGGAGGAATAATATCTGCAGCATGCCAGCGGGAAAAAAAACCTGCAGCATGCTGGCAGGTGGCTTGAGGTGTCAGGAAGAGAGGGAGAGACAGGAGCACTGTTGGGATGAGGGAGTGAGACAGGGTAGTGCTAGGTGGGGTGGAGGAATAATTGTTCGATGTGGGTGGAGGGATGGAGCGATGCTGCAAGGGGAAAGAGAGAGAGAATTGTTGGATATGGGTGGGGTGGCTGCATAGGAGTGTTAAAGGACCAGAGAGAAAAAAAAGTGTTGGGCATGGAAGTGGAAGGAAAGGAGGGGAGAGATGAGAGGGGAAACGTTGAACATGGCATTGAGGTGAGGGGAAGGAAGAATGGAGAGATGCTGTGTGGCGGGGGTGGGGGTAGAGTGAAATGTTAGACCAGGGACTCAAGACAGGGAGAGGGAGAAAAGTTGGACATGAAGGTGGAGGAGAGGAGAGGAAAGGAGAGATGCACAAGCGGGGGAGCGGAGAAGGGGAAGATGGATCCAGGGAGAGAAGATGGACAATGGATGGTAGGAAAGAGAAAGGGAAAAATGCTGAACAATGAGGGAGGGGGAGGGGAGAGAGATGGGACAGGAAGATGCTGGTGGTGCGAGGTAAAAGGGATAGGGAGATATCAGGCTACGAGGGTGAGGATGGGAGAAAGAGGGAAAAGATGCTGGACTAGAAGGGTGGAGTGAGGGAGACACTGGGAATGGTGGAAAGCATGGGAAAGAGACCCAGGGAGTGGAGATGGCAAGGAAATAAATGAGAGAACAGTGATTACAGGGGGTAGAAATATGGTAATGGTGCGTAGATTGAAGATGGAAGGGAATAATAGGCTGGGAAGGAGAGAGATGGGGAATGGGAGAGCTAGTGGGTAAAAGGAAATGGAAATGTGATATCTGAAAAGTAAAAAGAAGGAAAAGATTTAGAAAGAGGATGAAATTTGAGTGTACAGAGGCAGAAAAGAAAGGAAAGAGCTAAAATGGAAAGATTAATATCTCAGAGGCAGGTGTAGTGAGGAAATGAAATGACAGGAGAAAAAAGACAAATGGACAGCCACTTGAATAATTAGCAGAAGACAGACAGGAAAGTGGCAAAGAGAAATTGGAACCAACATGATGGAAAAATAAAATGTCCAGACAATAAAGGTAGAAAAATCATTTTATTTTGAATGTTTTAAATGGAATATGTTAGTTTTGGAAATGTGCATAGTGGATGCCTTTTTATTGTGTTAAGTAGAAAAGGAAATGCGCTTTTGTTTTGTTTTTCTCCAGTGTTGCAGTGCATGCTGAGGTTCCCAGTTCAATTTTGTCTACATATTTTTATTTCAAATTTGTGATCCCTTGTTCTGTAATTTGTGAGGGTCTGTCAGTGTGACTGTAATGGCAGATGAAGAGATTGGAGAGAAGAGGGAATTGGGGGAGGGGCTTCTTTATTTTCTGCCCTGGTCACCAGCATGGCTAACAGCAACCCTGACCCTTACTGTAGCTAGTGGGGATCCCCAAGCCCTACTAGCTGGGGATCTCTTCTGAAGCTGGCCAGAGCTGCCTTCTACTGAGCTTGGCAGATGGGGGCAGCATCTTGGAGCCACTGACAACTAAGCATGTATGGGCAGAAGGGAAAGTGGGGGGGGGGGGGGGGGTGGAGAACTACAATAATCATGATAGGAAAGCAAGGGGGCAAGAAAAAACATACCGGGAAGGGGAACTTACCCAGAGCCCCATGACACCTGTGTCTTGCATCAGCAAAATGCCATCAGAAAGAGATAAGTTTTGAGGTCAACCTTAAATCAGTCTAAGGATCATTGAGATCTGAGATGCTCTGGAAGCTGATTCCAGAGCTCAGGACCTTGTACTGAAAAAATATAGCACATAATTCTAGCATGAGTGATATCTCTGATTGTAGGGGTAATCAAACGTGTTGACGAGTGGAGATAAAGTGAGTCAGCAAGCAGGTGAGAAAGGCAGGGCCCCCAGTAGACCTAATTTTAAATACAAAGAGTAAGATTTTGTAAGTAATACAATAAGAGAGTGGCAACCAATGTGAGGACTTCAGAAGAGGCATTACATGGTCAAATTTCTGGGCCCCATTAGTAAGTTTAATAGATGCATTCTGAACAAGCTTTACAAGATTTATAGAGTGAGTTACAATAATCGAGTTGACTAATGACCAGAATGGACCAGAACGTTAAGTGCTGATGGCTGGAGAAGGGATTGAATGGAGCAGATCAGCTTTAATTTATAAAATGACTGACAGATGACATTGGAAAGATGTTGCTGAAAAGTCAACTTATCATCAAAGATGACTCCAAGAATTCTTATGCTAGAAGCCAGAGGGACTGGAGCATTACAGAGGACTATCGGAAAGACAAGGGGAAGATCTTTACTTCCGCTAAGAAGCCCCATTCAAAAACCTGCTAGTTTAACATTTTGACAGACTGAGATAATCTGCCCAGATTCTTAAGGAATTGTGAAGATGGGTGAGTGCAGAGATTGGTTAGGTTCTCCTGCACCCATTTGCTACTTTTGGTAGATTAATGTAGCATAGACTGTCTTTTGTTGTTGTTGTAACTTGTCAGTTTTTGTAAACTACTGAAATTGTATGATCTGATTGTATTCCTGACTAGTTTATGATTACTGGAAAAGAAGAAACTTAGACCCTCTTGGATGTCTTCTTAACTTCCAATTTACGTACATATGTCTGCAGAAATGAAACCCAGATGAATTGGCACCATTGAAATGCTTGCATCTACTTTGAAATCCTACTAAAGTGGAAAAAGGAGAAGCTCTCCATGAAATAGGCCTTTGGCATTTAACCAGTATCATAAGAACTTTGAGTTAACTTTGAATAGGGGAAGGATTTCGTCTGCGCTTCACTTTTTTTCTGACCCTAAAGGTCAGACACCCATATTTTAAGGGAATCCTAATATTACAGATTTGCCAAAGTATCTCAAATACAACTTTCTGATTGAAGGTCTTGCATGGTGTTCATGCTACAATATTTAAAAACCTTTTTGAAAGAAGGAGTGGAGAAACAGTAGGATGTGCCCAGGCAAAAAAAAAAAAAAAAAAGGATTTGTTTTTGGGTTTTTTGGACTTGATTTTTGGGCTTTTTCTAAAAATCATTTAACACATATATTTGAATAAAAAATTGTCATTGCACATTATGGGGTTCTTTTACTAAGGTGTGCTAATGGATTTAGCGCTCACTAATGATTAGCATGCGCTAAATGATAAGACACCCATTATATTCCTATGGGTGTGTTATCATTTAATGCATGCTAATCATTAGCATGTGTTAAATCTGTTAGCGCACCTTAATAAAAGGACCCCTATATTTTATATGAGGTATATATAAAATTTGGCAAAAATGTTAGCTCTTTTTAACACATGCAAATTAATTGTATGCATTTTAATTCATAAGCTAAGATGTGTGAAATCTATTTTGCAGGAACTACATTTTTTAAAGCGCACTAACAAATGCACATGCCTAGAAAGCATAACTAGCAGGGACCAGACAGAACTGCTTCTTTCTCGGCCGGAAATAATGATTTCTGCCTTTTATAAAACCATGAAAACATTGACTTTCTTGCCATCAGAGTATAATACCTAAGTTGTCCATCCACACAAGGAAAAGAGTCCTCTGCTCTCTGAAGTAAAAGAGAGGCTAAGAGATATTTCCCTGCTAGAGATGAGGAATTAATCAGAGATGGGCAAAGACATCACTTGCCAGCTAAATGTAATTACTGTTGCTGGCTTGCTGTGCTGTTATAACCGAAACATCTGAAAGAATTAACTTGCTAAACTCTTAATGCATTGTTTTGCTGTGCTGCAAATATCTATGAAATGGAAAATGATTTCAACTATTAAACTGAACAGATAAGTCATAATTAGAAACTTCATGCATTTATTTCTATAATCTTATCATCTTACTGGAAGCCCACTCTAAAGCAACATATAAGTACCAAAATCTTATTACCTTGCAAATAATCTTTTAAACAAAGCCTTTCCCTTTAGCTGTCTCCCTGGCTGTGCTAGTTGCTGGCAAGCCAGACTTTCGTTAGACATAATTACACAGAAGTCTTTTTGCACATTTTGGTAATATTTAGTTTACATTTGAATATTTCCCAAGAAAGATGTGTCTCAAGCATATTCATTGTGGATATTTTGAAAATTAAAGTGGCTGGGGGGGTCTACAGGAGGACCCGTTGGAGAAATAGTGCTTTACACCACTCATTGACCATGAACCTGCCTGCTTTAGGGGGTGAGGTTGCTTTGCATGACAGGTATGCTAACTTGTTTTTGAATTTCATCTTCCATATATGCAACCACATCTCTCCTGCATTATAAAATGTGAGATCATATAGTAAGAATAAGGGCAAAGGCTCAGGGGTACTGTGGATGCACTAGTCAGGATCAGGCAGAAATTTGGCAGTACAACAGACTGGTAGGATTCACTAGAAAGAGAAGGTGATTGTAAATAAAATATGAAGAAAAATCTAGAGAAAAAAGTGCAGAAAACTTTTTTTGTCACTATATTGTCTCTTGGGCATGAATTTTAAACATAACATACTGCATTTTCACAAATTGCATGTTGATATAAGGAGGTCAGTTCTATAACAGTTTACCTATATATAGGTAGCTAGAGAGGGGGCCTGTTAGGAGCAGTTTAGGAAAAGCTTGAAAACACATTTTTTTGTTAAAATGGGGGTTGAGCTATCCGTTTGGTGGACTGATGATGAACAGTTTGTTTTCGTTGTCTGTTTTTTAAAATTATGTATGTTTTTATTGTATTCCAATTTTTAAATAAATAAATAAGGGAAAGCAAATGCTTAGGGGGTCTTTTACTAAGTTGCGGTAGTGTTTTTAGCTCATGATAGAAATCAGCTGGCGGTAAATGCCGAGACACCCATAGGAATGTAATGGGTGTCTTGGCGTTTACCACCAGCTGATTTCTGCCGCAAGCTAAAAATGCTACCACGACTTAGTAAAAAACCCTCTTATGAAGAATCCATAATGTTTAGCAGCAATTCATCGTCTCCATGGGCACTGACCTGTGGGGTACCACGAGGATCAATACTGTCACCTATTCTGTTCAATATCTACCTCAACCACTAACTGAGCTGATTCGGTCAATGGACACTCAGTTCTACATCTAAGTGGATGACGTGCAGGTACTCATACCCATTGAACCTGACTTACCTACAGCCCTGAATAAACTGATTACCTACCTGTCTAACATCAATTCAAGAATGGGCTAAACACAACAAACTTTGCCTGAACCCAAGTAAAACTGAGCTTCTCTGGGTCCCTAACACAAATGGATACATACCTAGCATCAAAATCTCTTTTGGGATGTACAAACTCCCCCTCAAATCACAAGTCAGGAACCTTGGAATACAGTTAGATTCAACACTTACTTTTATTTCCAAATCCAAGCAACCTTCAAGAGCTGCTTCTATTATGTGCAACAACTTCGTTGCCTCTCTCCTTACATTGAGCAGGTAAATCTTATCCCAGTTGTTCATGCCATGATAACATCAAGACTGGATTACTATAATGCACTCTATAACAGTCTGACTACAAAGGGCCTGCACCAGCTCCAATTGATTCAGAATGCTGCAGCAAGACTAATAGAAGGTTGCAAGCGACGTGGCCACATCACACCATTTTTGTAAAAACTTCACTGGCTACCAGTACAATACAGGGCTAAATGTAAAACTCTATGTCTGATCTTCATGGCCCTTAAAGGAAATGGCCCTGAGTACCTGAAGAATAGGATGATCTTGTATACATCTCCAAGGATACTATAGTCCTCTCAAGGACTATCACTAACCACACCCTCTACAAAAGACATTACACAATGTGATACCCACTCTGGAGTGCACTCCCTGAAAAGCTCCACTTAACACAAGACTATCTCTACTTTAGGAATCAGGTGAAAGCTTGGCTCTTCAACCAGGCCTTTAATGGAAGAAATAACTAACTTGTTAGTCTCACTCACACACACACACACACACACACACACACACACACACACACACACAAGGAGTGACATGGGCTGCACATACTGCCATACTGCAGCAGGACATGTTTATCCACTCCTACCGTAGCTGGGATAATATTTAACCATCTCTCTGACCTCGTGCACCTTTCTTTAAATTAGTCACCTTATTTTCTAACTCCTCTTACTCTTTTACCTATCTATATGTTAACCATCTCTCTGACCTCATGTGCAACTTTCTTTAAATTAGTCACCTTACTTTCTAATTCCTCTTACTTTCTTACCTATCTATATGTTCCACCTTTGCTTATACCCTACACTGTCAATTAAAATGTTCTATTACTTATTGTGTTGGCATTGTAATGTAGCATACTATGCCATACTTTGTATTGTATTCTCCCTTATACGGTGTGAAGCCACGCCCAGCGCATCCCAAGATGCACTGGGCAAGGCTGGGCGCCACCATTTTCAAGGCAGCACTGCTGGAAGAGGAGGGATTGTACCTCTCTCCTCCAACAAAGGTATGGGAGGCGGGAAGAGGTTGAGGGGTTTGAGTTGCGGCCCACTGGGCCACCAGGGCTTTTTTGGTGGAATGCTAGGGGGGGTTAGGGGGCTGGAGACCCATCGGATCTCCAGCTCTCCCTGAACATGTGTCGGGGGGTTGAGGGGACTGGAAGTCCACTGGACCTTCAGCCCCCATGTCATTGGATTGGGGTGGGGTTCGGTAGGGCACTAGGCCACCAGGGCCATGCTATTTGGAGTCTAGTGGTCCCACAGACCTCCAGCCCCTGTGTTTGACAGCTCTGGGCTCTCCCGCACTTTACCCTATGATCAGAGATAATAACACACATAAATTTGCATGCTGTTATCTCTGATCATAGGGGCAGTAAAGCCCCACGCTGTTCCAGTGCTATTTTTAGTCCTCTGTTTGGAACAGCACAGGGCTTTTGATCACCTGGGCATCAGTGCATTCCAAGCCTCATTCTAGAGTCACCAGAGATTTTGACTACACTGCAGTGGGAATCCCACAGCAACTTCTTCCATACCCGTGGGAGTCCCGTGGCAATGTCTTCCATACCTGTGGGAATCCTGCAGGTTCTGTGGGGTTCTGGCAATCCCCATTGCCATGCAGCTCTCTACTAGAAAATTAGTTTATGAAGGAAATGTACTTTTATCACATTGTACTCTATGGAACATGTTTACTAAAGTGCATTTAGCAGTTAGCACATGAATTAGGATGCACTGTTAATGCACAAGTGTAACCATTACCATGCTGACATGACAACACACATATACCTTGATATGACAACACACATACAGTATACCTTGATATGAGACAGGGAATGGGCATGGACTGTATGTTGCAGTTATTATATGGTGCTTTACTGTGCGCTGTCTCATGTAGTGAATGTGGTTTCACTGACCACTTCCTAAATAGGCGGTAAATGCACTTTCATTAATTATCAATACATGTGCTGTATGGTAAAGAACTTTTCTGCGTAGTTACTGTATGGAAATACAGGCTGCCAGGGGCAATTCTATAAAGTGGTGCCTCCTTTTGGTCAGCCCAATGCAGCGTGGGGGGGGGGGGGGGGGGGTTGCCAATTAGAGCACCCTGATTCCATTATAGTAGTGGTTCCCAAACCTGGTCCAGAATACCCATCGTGAATATTCATGAGAGAGATTGACATGCAGAGGAGGCAGTGCATGCAAATTTCTCTCATGAATATTCATTGTGAATATCCTGAAAACCTGACTGGCTGGGGTGCCTCCAGGATCAGATTTGGGAACCACTGCATTATAGAATAGTAGCACAAATACGCATCAGTGAGCCCAAAAGGAAGGCATATGTGTTTACACCAAGTTAATGGCAAGCATAAGTGGGCAGGCCTTAAATTGCCACACAACTCATGCATCTGATATAGTATTCTATAAGATGTGTGCGGTGATAGTGGGCACGCCCATGACCCGCCCATGCCTTGCCCATGTGTATGCTCCCTGTGCAGGTGCATGCAAAGGTATTTACACACTACCTTACAGAATTTCGGGTAGTGCATTAGCGTGCAAGGCATGCATAACTGCTGCACGCCATTTCTAGAATTGCTTTTCATGCATTTACCCCCAGATTCTATAAGCAGTGACTAAAGTTCCGTGCGCAAATCAGCACACATAGCTGATTTGTGCGTGGAACTTAATTGGGGAACAAGCCAATCAGCGCTGATAATTGGATGTTAGCAAGCAATTATCAGTACTATTTGACACTAATTAGGATTTATGTGCATTGCTTGCTAAGCATATTCTATAAAGTGATGCACATAAATTAGGCCGCACAGATCTCAAAAGGGAGAGTAGCCCTGGAAGAGGCATAGGCAAGTCTTGGGCATTCCTAAAATTTACGTTCAGTGTTATAGAATATGCCTGATCAGTACCTAAATTAATCGTGTGCTTTTACACCAGGATTTAGTTGGCATAAAAATTTAGTTGCAGGAATGGGTGCTATGGGCCAGATTCTATAAATACCACACGGTAAGCATTTCTGCCTAAGCATATTCTATAAGTGGTGCTTAGATTTAGGCACAGTATATAGAATACTCTTAGTTGATATTCTAGCACCTAAACCTACATGCCTCCAATGCTTGGATTTCAGCGCGGAACCCTAGACGTGCTATATAGAATCCAGGGGTATGTGTAATCTGTAAACCACGCCTAACTTTAGGCGAGGTTTATGGAATAGCGCTAAGCCCTGGGTTATTTCAACGCTGATTTTCTTGGCGCCAAATATAGAATCTAGGCCTTACTGTGTTTTTTTTTTGTTGTTACATTTGTACCCCGCGCTTTCCCACTCATGGCAGGCTCAATGCAGCTTACATGGGGCAATGGAGGGTTAAGTGACTTGCCCAGAGTCACAAGGAGCTGCCTGTGCCGGGAATCGAACTCAGTTCCTCAGGACCAAAGTCCACCACCCTAACCACTAGGCCACTCCTCCACTCGAGGAGTGTTAATTTTAACATCTAACATGCGGTAAGTGATAAGTGAAATTTTTTATCGCAGTTTAATAAATAGGCCTCTGTTTGTAGTATGTTTGGTTTAACTGTTGTTTAATGAGTAAGCAATGGTAATATCAGTGAGTTGTAAAATAAAAAAATCACATGCTTAGTCTGTTTGAATCACTGAACAGTAGGTTTTGTTAGGACAGAGACTGAAATATTCACATAGGTTTTCAAATTTTGATTCATCTTAACTTAGCCCTCAGCTGGTTATTATCTCCTTTAGGACTGAGCCGCAAAGCAGCACATGCAACAGAAAACTGTAGGCTTTTTTGCTTTCTGTCCCTATCATAAAAATTGGCAATTAGCTCTTTACGAACTGAGGAAGCTCACGCAAAATAAATAAGTACATCAATGTTGTCAGACATGCAGCCACAGAGTATCATGTGGTATTTTGCCTTGTAGCTTGAGATCATGGTACAGATGTTTATAATTATAGACTTTGCAAACGTTTGTCAGAAAAATTCATCTGATTTCCAAAAGCTGCAGAGCTGCAGATGTGGGATCGGGTTTCATAGGCTGAACTCATAATCGCTCACATGTGGAATACAAACTTCACTTCAAGGAAGTAACTTAAGGGCTGGATCAGGCAGTTTCACAGGGAGCTATAGTTTATGGAAACTGTATTTCAGCTGGTTTTCCCTTGCATTCACGAGCTCGTTTTATTAATCATGAGAATTCATGCTTTTTTGGGGTGTGCTCAGTATTCATGAATTTTTTATGCTTCTTTTCAAAGGGGAACTCCCACAGAATTTCCTTTGGAAAATCTGGGCCGGTGTACAAACCACAGATGCAGTGTACCCATGAAATTTGCACCTTGATTGAAGCAGGCACAAAATACGTGCCCTAAGGTATGAACGGTGATTTAAACATGAAACCACCATTCATACTTCCTCTCTCTTGGCTTAACCTTGCCAACTTATTTATGAGGGATAAAAGTGACCCTTTAACCACCATACTGGCAGGATACTTTTGCCCATGGCAGCTGGTATTAAAAAAAAAAAAAAGAACTGACCACTGTGGGCTGAATATCAAAGTGTTGCTTATCTTCCCTTTATTTTCACTTATTACTTTCATGAAAATATCTATTTAAGATTTCCAGGCTGAAAACATAGGGGAGACCTTTTACTGTAGCATGTGTGGGCAAAATGAAGGAAAAAGCACTTTAAAATGCCACCTTTATTCTGGATGGTTTTGCTTTGTTTCCATTTCCTCCTGCCTGTTTGGGTTTCCGGCTCAATTGGCATCCACCCTGGCTAGGAATATGGTGCCATGACCCTTCCCTGGGGTTCCCATTCCTGAGTTTTATTCCCTTGTCCTTTACTTCTTGGTAACAGTCCTTGGTAGAAGACTACAGAATGCACCTGGAATTGGATTTTAGGTTTATCACTTGCCTTTTGCAAAGTAATTTACATTTAGGTACATAAGTTACATCCCTGCCCAAATGGGCTCACAATCTAAGCTATACCTGAGGTAATGGAGAGTGAAATGACTTGCGTGAGTTCACAGAGGGGTCCTTTTACTAAGCTATGGTAAAAGGGGTCCTACAGTAGCAGCAGTAGCTGTTTTTGCAACACGCCGGGGCCCCTTTTACCGCAGTGGGTGAAAATTGGAAAAAAAATGAAATGGCTATGCGACCATTTCGTAGGGAGCACTTACCACCACTCATTGAGGTGGCAGTAAGGGCTGCCGCGCTAACCCGGCAGTAGCAAGGCAGCACGCGGCACTACCCGATTACCGCCTTGTAACTCCCTGTGGTGATATTTTCCTGTAATTATCACTAGTGCCGGAAATGGCGCTCACTGGGGGGCAGAACTAATTCCGGCACCCACATTGGGCCAGTGGTACTTCCGGATTGGTGCGCGGCAAGCTCTGGCTTCCATAATTCATAAAAACAGGGAAATGGCAGATAAAGACTACTACTACTACTTATCATTTCTATAGAGTTACTAGACGTACGCAGCGCTGTACACTTGAACATGAAGAGACAGTCCCTGCTCGACAAGAGTTTACAATCTAACCTTACAGCCTATCCAATCTGTCTATCTACAGTGACTACTAAGCTCTATAATCCCTTCCTCTCCCTCAGAGATCCCTTATATTTGTCTCACGTGGAGGATATTCCATGCATCTACCACCCTTTCTGTAAAGAAATACTTCCTTAAGTTGCTCTTGTCCACTCCCTTTACAGTCACAGTTACAATTCTTGTATTCCGCTATTACCAAATATAGTTCTAAGCGGATTACATTAAGAATACTAGATCGTACATCTAGGATCATACATCTCAAATTAAAAAAAAAAAAAAAAAAAAAAAAAGAATATTTAATTAATTAACAATGTCCAAAACATACTTTCGGAATAAATAAGTTCTGATCGCTTTCTTAAAACAATCAAAACCAGGCAAAGATTCATTCTCCGAGGACAAGCAAGCTGCTTGTTCTCACTGATGGGTTGACGTCCTCGGCAGCCCCCTCCATCGGAAAGTTTACTAGCAAAGGCCTTTGCTAGTCCTCGCGCGCCCATGCGCACTGCGCATGCGCAGCCGTCTTCCCGCCCGAAACCGGCTCGAGCCGGCCAGTCTTCTTTCGTCCGCGCTCGGTACGGTCGTGTTACGCCGTTCGTGCCCCAGAGAGTCGACCTCGCGCGTCCTTTTCGACGTGTTTTTTCTTCTTTTTCGTTACAAAAAGTTCGGGAAGCGCTCCGGAAGTGTTCCGGAAGACCCTTTCGGGTTTTCTGCCCTTCCCGTAATTTCTCAGCTTTTGCCCCGTAAGTTTTCTTTCGTTGTCGGGGTAGGCCTAGTTTGGCCTCGGTCGAGATTTTTTCTCCCCTTAAATTTTGGTGCTTCAATTTTCGCCATTTCGGCTTTTGATTTCGCCGGCGTGATTTTTCCGCCCATGACATCGAAGCCTTCCAGCGGCTTCAAGAAGTGCACCCAGTGCGCCCGGGTAATCTCGCTCACTGATAGGCACTCTGCGTGTCTTCAGTGTCTAGGGGCCCAGCACCGCCCTCAGAACTGCAGTCTGTGTTCCCTGTTACAAAGGCGGACTCAGGTAGCGAGATTAGCCCAGTGGAACGTTTTGTTCTCGGGCTCTTCGTCGACATCGGCACCGGAGGCATCGAGTGCATCGACGTCGTCAGCGTCCGGACCATCTTCCTTGGCCGCCGCTCCATCGACTGCATCGAGGCATCGGACCTCTGCATCGGCGCCGAGGCATCGGGCGACTGCATCGACGTCGGTGGTACCGAGACTTCGTCTGCTGATGTCGTCGGACGGAGGTGCATCGTCAGGAGTGCAGGTGAGGGCTGTCCATTCCCCTGCTGGTGGCGGTGAGCCTTCGGGTGGGTCTCCTCCTACCCTGAGGGCTCCTGCGGTACAGCCCCCCCGGGATCGACCCTCTTCGGTCTCGGCCCCGAGGAAGCGACGGATGGATTCTACGTCCTCCTCGTCGGTGCCGGGGAGCTCCGGTGACATGCTTCGGAAGAAGTCGAAGAAGCATCGACACCGGTCCCCTCCCCGTGTTGGCACCGAGAGCTCTGGGTCGCCGAGGGATTCGGCACCCAGCAGGCATCGGCACCGAGAGGACCGCTCACCCTCTGTTCAAGAGGTGTCGATGCGCTCCACTCTGGACAGCCCGGAACAGCCTCCTCGCCCGGAACAGGTTCTGACGTCGACGCCTGCATCGACCTCTCAGCCTTTTTCTGCAGCCACTCTGAACGAGAGCCTCCGGGCCGTTCTCCCAGAGATTCTGGGAGAGCTGTTGCGCCCTACCCCTCCGGTACCGGCGGTGCTTGCGCCTCCGGTACCGTCGAGCGTGGCGCCGGCTGGCCCATCGCCCAGGTTGAGGTCCCCGACGTCGGTACCGCGTGCGGTACCGACCGCGGCCACCTCCCAGGAAGGCTCCCCGACTACATCGGCGGAGGGAGCTTCGCCGATGCGGGCGAGGGAGTCTACCTCTCGACGCCCCCACCGTGGACGGGGTTCCACCGAGTCGAGCAGGGCGAGGTTGCAGACACAGGTTCGTGAACTTGTGTCTGACACCGAGGGTGAGGCCTCGTGGGAGGAAGAGGAAGATCCCAGATATTTCTCTGACGAGGAGTCTGAGGGTCTTCCCTCTGATCCCACTCCCTCTCCTGAGAGACAGCTTTCTCCTCCCGAGAGTCTGTCTTTTGCTTCCTTTGTCCGGGAGATGTCTACGGCCATCCCCTTCCCGGTGGTTGTGGAGGACGAGCCCAGGGCTGAAATGTTTGAGCTCCTGGACTATCCTTCTCCACCTAAGGAAGCGTCCACTGTTCCCTTGCACCATGTCCTAAAGAAGACATTGCTTGTGAACTGGACAAAACCTTTAACTAATCCCCACATCCCCAAGAAGATCGAGTCCCAGTACCGGATCCATGGGGACCCAGAGCTGATGCGCACCCAGTTGCCTCACGACTCTGGAGTTGTGGATCTGGCCCTAAAGAAGGCTAAGAGTTCTAGGGAACATGCTTCGGCGCCCCCGGGCAAGGACGCTAGAACCTTAGACTCCTTTGGGAGGAAGGCCTACCATTCCTCTATGCTCGTGTCCAAGATCCAGTCTTACCAGCTCTACACGAGCATCCACATGCGGAACAATGTGCGGCAGTTGGCGGGCTTGGTTGATGCTCTTCCCCCTGAGCAAGCCAAGCCTTTTCAGGAGGTGGTCAGGCAGCTGAAGGCGTGCAGAAAATTCCTGGCCAGAGGAGTCTATGACACTTTTGATGTTGCGTCCAGGGCCGCTGCTCAAGGTGTGGTGATGCGCAGGCTCTCATGGCTGCGTGCCGCCGACCTGGAGAATAGACTCCAGCAGCGGATTGCGGACTCGCCTTGCCGTGCGGACAACATTTTTGGTGAAAAAGTCGAACAGGTGGTAGAGTCTCTCCACCAGCGGGACACCGCATTCGACAAATTCGCCCGCCGGCAGCCTTCAGCCTCTACCTCTACAGGTAGAAGATTTTTCGGGGGAAGGAAGACTGCTCCCTATGCTTCTGGTAAGCGTAGGTACAATCCTCCTTCCCGACAGCCTGCGGCCCAGGCTAAGCCCCAGCGCGCTCGCTCTCGTCAGCAGCGTGCGCCTCAGCAAGGCCCCGCGGCTCCCCAGCAAAAGCAAGGGGCGAGCTTTTGACTGGCTCCAGCAGAGCATAGCCGACATCCAAGTGTCAGTGCCGGGCGACCTGCCAGTCGGAGGGAGGTTGAAAGCTTTTCACCAAAGGTGGCCTCTCATAACCTCCGATCAGTGGGTTCTGCAATTAGTCCGGCAAGGATACACCCTCAATTTGGCATCAAAACCTCCAAATTGTCCACCGGGAGCTCAGTCTTACAGCTTCCAGCACAAGCAGGTACTTGCAGAGGAACTCTCCGCCCTTCTCAGCGCCAATGCGGTCGAGCCCGTGCCATCCGGGCAAGAAGGGCTGGGATTCTATTCCAGGTACTTCCTTGTGGAAAAGAAAACAGGGGGGATGCGTCCCATCCTAGACCTAAGGGCCCTGAACAAATATCTCGTAAAAGAAAAGTTCAGGATGCTTTCCCTGGGCACCCTTCTCCCCATGATTCAGCAAAACGATTGGCTATGCTCTCTGGACTTAAAGGATGCCTACACTCACATCCCGATACTGCCAGCTCACAGACAGTATCTGCGATTTCAGTTGGGCACACGCCACTTCCAGTACTGTGTGCTACCCTTTGGGCTCGCCTCTGCGCCCAGGGTGTTCACAAAGTGCCTAGCTGTGGTAGCAGCGGCACTTCGCAGGCTGAGGGTGCACGTGTTCCCATATCTCGACGATTGGCTGGTGAAGAACACGTCCGAGGCAGGAGCCCTGCAGTCCATGCAGATGACTATTCGCCTACTGGAGCTACTGGGGTTTGTGATAAATTATCCAAAGTCCCATCTTCTTCCAATGCAGAGACTCGAATTCATAGGAGCTCTGCTGGATTCTCGGACGGCTCGCGCCTATCTCCCAGAGACGAGAGCCAACAACTTGTTGTCCCTCGTCTCGCGGGTGCGAGCGTCCCAGCAGATCACGGCTCGGCAGATGTTGAGATTGCTGGGCCACATGGCCTCCACAGTCCATGTGACTCCCATGGCCCGCCTTCACATGAGATCTGCTCAATGGACCCTAGCCTCCCAGTGGTATCAGGCCGCTGGGGGTCTAGAGGACGTGATCCACCTGTCCACGAGTTTTCTCAAATCCCTGTTTTGGTGGACGATTTGCTCCAATTTGACTCTGGGACGTCCCTTCCAAATTCCTCAGCCACAAAAAGTGCTGACCACGGATGCGTCCCTCCTGGGATGGGGAGCTCATGTCGATGGGCTTCACACCCAAGGAAGCTGGTCCCTCCAGGAACGCGATCTGCAGATCAATCTTCTGGAGTTACGAGCGATCTGGAACGCTCTGAAGGCTTTCAGAGATCGGCTGTCCCACCAAATTATCCAAATTCAGACAGACAACCAGGTTGCCATGTACTATGTCAACAAGCAGGGGGGCACCGGATCTCGCCCCCTGTGTCAGGAAGCCGTCAGCATGTGGCTCTGGGCTCGCCGACACGGCATGGTGCTCCAAGCCACATATCTGGCAGGCGTAAACAACAGTCTGGCCGACAGGTTGAGCAGGATTATGCAACCTCACGAGTGGTCGCTCAATTCCCGTGTGGTACGACAGATCTTCCAGGTGTGGGGCACCCCCTTGGTAGATCTCTTCGCATCTCGAGTGAACCACAAAGTCCCTCAGTTCTGTTCCAGGCTTCAGGCCCACGGCAGACTGGCATCGGATGCCTTCCTCCTGGATTGGGGGGAGGGCCTGCTGTATGCTTATCCTCCCATCCCTCTAGTGGGGAAGACTTTGTTGAAACTCAAGCAAGACCGAGGCACCATGATTCTGATTGCTCCTTTTTGGCCGCGTCAGATCTGGTTCCCTCTTCTTCTGGAGTTATCCTCCGAAGAACCGTGGAGATTGGAGTGTTTTCCGACCCTCATCACGCAGGACGAAGGGGCTCTTCTGCATCCCAACCTCCAGTCTCTGGCTCTCACGGCCTGGATGTTGAGGGCGTAGACTTTGCCTCTTTGGGTCTGTCAGAGGGTGTCTCCCGCATCTTGCTTGCTTCCAGGAAAGACTCCACTAAGAGAAGTTACTTCTTTCATTGGAGGAGGTTTGCCGTCTGGTGTGACAGCAAGGCCCTAGATCCTCGCTCTTGTCCTACACAGACCCTGCTTGAATACCTTCTGCACTTATCTGAGTCTGGTCTTAAGACAAACTCCGTAAGGGTTCACCTTAGTGCAATCAGTGCATACCATTACCAAGTGGAAGGTAAGCCGATCTCAGGACAGCCTTTAGTTGTTCGCTTCATGAGAGGTTTGCTTTTGTCAAAGCCCCCTGTCAAGCCTCCTACAGTGTCATGGGATCTCAATGTCGTTCTCACCCAGCTGATGAAACCTCCTTTTGAGCCACTGAATTCCTGCCATCCGAAGTACTTGACCTGGAAGGTCATTTTCTTGGTGGCAGTTACTTCGGCTCGTAGAGTCAGTGAGCTTCAGGCCCTGGTAGCCCAGGCTCCTTACACCAAATTTCATCACAACAGAGTAGTCCTCCGCACTCACCCTAAGTTTCTGCCAAAGGTCGTGTCGGAGTTCCATCTGAACCAGTCAATTGTCTTGCCAACATTCTTTCCCCGTCCTCATTCCTGCCCTGCTGAACGTCAGCTGCACACATTGGACTGCAAGAGAGCATTGGCCTTCTATCTGGAGCGGACACAGCCCCACAGACAGTCCGCCCAATTGTTTGTTTCTTTTGACCCCAATAGGAGGGGAGTGGCTGTAGGGAAACGCACCATATCCAATTGGCTAGCAGATTGCATTTCCTTCACTTACGCCCAGGCGGGGCTGGCTCTTGAGGGTCATGTCACGGCTCATAATGTTAGAGCCATGGCTGCGTCGGTAGCCCACTTGAAGTCAGCCTCCATTGAAGAAATTTGCAAAGCTGCGACGTGGTCATCTGTCCACACATTCACATCTCATTACTGCCTGCAGCAGGATACCCGACGCGACAGTCGGTTCGGGCAGTCAGTTCTTCAGAACCTGTTTGGGCTTTAGGATCCAACTCCACCCCCCGAGGGCCCTGTTTGTTCTGTTCCAGGCTACACTCTCAGTTAGTTGGTAAATTTTTTAGGTCAATCTCAGTTATGTCCTCGCCGTTGCGAGGCCCAATTGACCATGGTTGTTGTTTTGAGTGAGCCTGGGGGCTAGGGATACCCCATCAGTGAGAACAAGCAGCCTGCTTGTCCTCGGAGAAAGCGAATGCTACATACCTGTAGAAGGTATTCTCCGAGGACAGCAGGCTGATTGTTCTCACCAACCCGCCCGCCTCCCCTTTGGAGTTGAGTCTTCCCTTGGAGTGTATTGTCTTGCTACATACTGGACTGGCCGGCTCGAGCCGGTTTCGGGCGGGAAGACGGCTGCGCATGCGCAGTGCGCATGGGCGCGCGAGGACTAGCAAAGGCCTTTGCTAGTAAACTTTCCGATGGAGGGGGCTGCCGAGGACGTCAACCCATCAGTGAGAACAATCAGCCTGCTGTCCTCGGAGAATACCTTCTACAGGTATGTAGCATTCGCTGTATTGTCTGGAAGCGATGACACTTTATGACCCTTCATTCCAGAATCTCTTACAACCAAAAGAGGCCTATCTCCTGTGCATTTATATCATGGATGTATTTAAATTAGGCTGTACTTTTAAAGCTAATAACGCAATTAACGTGTTCACTGTTTTAACTCGTGTTAACATTTTTAACTCGTTAATGTCATCATCATCTCTCCCCCACCCAGTGGCGTACTGAGGGCAGGGTGGTGGGGGCGGTCCACCCTGGGTGCAAGCTGCTGGAGGGGTGCAGAGAGCAGCTACGCGTCTGTCGGCTCCGCTAGGTCCCTGCTCCCTCTGCCCCAGAACAGGTTACTTCCTGTTCCGGGGCAGAGGGAGGAGGGAACCAGCAGAACTGACAGTCGCGCGGCCTCTCCCAGCAAGTAAGAATGCACCCGGGTGGGCTTGGGTGATACGCTGGGGGGGGGGTGTTGATGTGCCAAGAGGGATGTCGTGCTGCACCTGGGGGGGGGGGGGACACCGCTGCACCCGGGGGGAGGGGATGGAACGGCGAACCGCCCCGGGTGGCAGCCGACCAAGGATTGCCACTGCTCCCACCAACCTGCACCTCTTCTTACCTCTCCCAGCACAGTGGAGTGTTCCCCCTCTCCTCTGCACATTCCTTCTCCGTGCCCCTCACTGCTGCAATGAAAACAGTGCTGCTTCTCACCCAACCCAAAGCGTCTCTCTGCAACAGGAAGTTCTGCCTCAGAACTTCCTGTTACAGAGAGACTCTCGGCTTCGGGCTAGGTGAGAAGCAACACTGTTTTCACTGCAGCGGTGAGGAGCAGGGAGAGGGGGCCGCTAGAGTAATGTGCCGAGAGAGATAAGAAGAGGTGCCAGCTGGAAGGTGCTCACAGAAAAAAAGGAAGACTAGAGAGAAAGATGCGGACCACAGCAGGGGTGGGGGCGGGGGTCAAAGGAGAAAAAGGAAGAAGAAAAAAGAAGATAGAGAGAAAAATGCCAACAGACTGTGTGACACGCATCTTGTTCCCATCATATATATGCTCTTGATCCCTAAACTATTTGGTAAGCCGTATTGTAGAAAATCTTTAGCATCATATCTATGTTAGTTGAATGCTCTAATGTTTGCTTATTAGGTGTATTATTAATATTATGCTAACATTGTATTATATGTCTGGTATTTGAATTCACTGCTGTTAAATGTGTATATTTTTGATACTATTCACTGTAGTTCTATTATTAGATTTCAGTTTATTGTTTTCAAGTTTATCTCATTTATTGTATTTATGTTTATTCTTAGTTATTTTACTATTGTTATGTTGTTAACAAAATTGTAAGGTTTATGTTAAACTGTACCTGCTGTACATTGCCTTGGGTGAATTCTCTTCATAAAGGCGGTTAATAAATCCCAATAAATAAGTAAATAAATAAATAACTGGTAGGCCAAGTAAATAGGATAAGAAGAAAGAACAAAAAGTGTCCGCGGTCAAACCTGCTGCAGACATGGCTTACTATCTGGTGGCCATCTTTTTTCCCTAGAACCATATTATTTTAACCATAATTTATATCTAAAGAAAATAACCTGCACAGAGCAGGTCAACAGACCAATGATATTTACTTAATCAGTATTTACTTTAATATTCTCAATAAATATTATTCATCAAACACTCAGATATTTTGGGTGCTTTTATCCACAAGGAAGGCATTCGCTTGATAACACTGTTCATTGTTTCTTTTGTTTCTTCAGCTGTTTCTGTATTGACAGTGAAATAAACTGCTGTCTATATCTACTAGAAGACCCAAAAATATATCAAGTGCAGCATCCAGACTGTTTAACCATAGTATGATGAGTAGTGAAGTGAAAAGAATAATTCCATTCAGATTTTGTTAAAAGCATTGAGTAACTAGCTGAACTTAACATGTGCCAGTCTCTGTTTTGCTCTAACATCTGTGACACATATGTTTTTCTCAATAAAGCAAACAAAAAATGTGCAAATAAAAAAAGTTTTATTTAGGAATAAAACATTGAATATCATCAGCACATTCTTGAAAACGTTTCAAATACGTGTAAGAAACTTAACTAAGGACATAGAAGACCCAAAAGGATGATCTTCATATGGATTCCAATCATTTGGAGGCCCAATGCAGACTTAATGCATGCTATCCTGGAACTACTGCCGGCTCAATGCGACCGCCAGCAGTAGTTCCTGATCCGGTGTGCACAATTTCCAGCGCTTCATAAAAAAAATTTTATATAGCACAACGCTGACCCGGCAGTAATCAGGCATCGTTATGTGCAGCCCAGTTACCACCAAATTACCGCAGGAGCTTTTACAGCCATCTCAATGGGTGGCGGTAAGTGCCTCCCGCCACACAGCCAAGCGGTAAGAGTTATCTTACTGCATGACCATTTGGGGGGGGGGGGGGTGGCATTTTACCCACTGCAGTAAAAAGGGCCCTGGTGCACAGGAAAAACGGTCCCTGCCGCTACCACAGGGCCCTTTTCCCTACAGCTTAGTAAAAGGACCCCTTGGCCTTGAAGAGGCTCAGTGGATGGGAGGTAAAGAAGAGGAGAAGAACACCCTTGAAGAAGAAGAAGAGATATTTGACATGGTTTACTGTGATATTTGTGCTACATGGTTGTTGCTCTTCATGTGTGGGATAATTTTGAATTCGTATTTGTTTCACTGAAGTTGATCATAAGAGTATAAGAACTGACACCGACATATTGGGTTAAACCAAAGATTGATCAAACTCAGCATCATAGTTCTAACAGTGGCCAACTCAGGTCAAAATACCTGACAGAATCCCAAAGAATCAATCCCTTCTTCATAGAGAGGGGCTTTTTCAATATGACGTCTGAATCCGACTTTGGACGTTTTGCTGAAAACGTCCAAAAATCAAGTAGTGAAAAAGACCATTTTCAAACCAGAAAAACATCTATCTTTTTTCTTTGAAAATGCCCATTTCCTAGACGTTGTTGTGCTTACCACGTCTTTTTGGACCATTAAAAAATAAAAATATAAAAAACAAGTGCAAAATACACAAGATCAGGCCATTGGGTTGTAGGAGGAGCCAAGTTTCCTAGTAGACTGGCCACAAAGGCATCCCAGCAGAGCAGTGGCAGGGGCACTGCAGTGAATTCACATAAAAGGTCCTAGGTACACATCTCATCATTGCCCCCTTATATTGTATGGTGACCAATCAAAACCCATGAAAAACCTATTGTACTGAACTATACGCCACTACAATGCCCTTATTGCTGCAGGTGTCACCTATATGTGGGTACAGTAGGTTTTGGATTTGGGGGGGTGCCACTTTCTACTGCAAATGTAATAGAGTGGACTGTGAGCCTGGGTCACCTTCTCTACAGTACACTGCACTGAGCACTTGGCTATTCCAGGAACTTGCTTGCTGCTCTAATAGGACTGGCCATAACATCTGAAGCTGTTATAGAGGCTGGTATGTACTGTTTCATTTACATCTTTGCGGGGTGAGAGGGGGGTCAGTGATTACTGAAGGAGTAAGAGGGTGTCATTCTTTTATTCCTACAGTAGTTATCAGATCATTTAGGGCACTTTTTTGAGGCTTATTCATTAATAAAAAGAGGTCTAGACCAAAATGTCCAACTTATAGCCTTGAATGTTTTTGTTTTGTTCCATTATGGCTGAAAAACGTCCAAGTGTTAGAAACGCCCAGATCCTGCCCTTAACATGCCGCTTCTGTAAAGCAATGTGCATAAATTCTAATCACGCTGCCTAAAAAAGGGCATGGCCATGGACCATGGGCATGGAATGGACAGACCGTGGGCATTCCGAAAATCTACATGCACGGTTATAGAATACACCCGTTCCACGACTAACTTATGCACGGTATGTACACCAAGTTTTACTTGGCATACATGGATGCACCTAGAGTTAGATGCAGGCATGGGCTTTAGGTATATTCTATAAACCGGCTAGGCGTATTCTATAATCCGCTCCTAAATCTAGGCACGGTTTACAGAATACACCTCGGCGGAAATATTTTCAGTGCCGATTTTTCAGGCGCCATATATAGTATCTAATCCTTAATGCATGACTATCATTTTTGCTCATATTGTTGAGCAGGTCCGGCATTTTGACAGAATCTGAAGGTATGCTTTCCAATATTATCCTTCAGTTCTGTGCGCTTACTAAAAGTGCTGCTTGCATGTTCAAGAGCCAAGACCATTAGGGGCCCTTTTACTTAACCATATAGGCGCCTACGCATGGCCAACACACGTCAATTTTGAGTTATCGCCCGGCTACCCCATGGCCCTTGCGGTAATTTCATTTTTGATGCGCGTCCACTACGCGCACCGGAAAATAATTTTTATTTTCTGGCGCACGGCAGAAATCGGGCAGTAATCGTCATTCTAAGTGCATAGACGGCTACCGCATGTTTACTGCGTGAGACCTTACCGATAAGTGAATGACTGGCGGTAAGTTCTCAGACCCAAAATGGACGCACGCCAATTTTTATTTTGCCGCACAGGATGTTTTTACAGTTTTCTAGTATCGCAGAAAAATGTCCAAATTGTAAGCCCGCCCTAGTCCCGCTGAAAACACACCTCCAACATGCCCCCTTGAGATTTCGACGAACTGCATAGAAAAACATCTTTAAAATGAGTTTCAAAAAACTGATTTGGACGTTTTTGGGAAAAAATGTCCATCTGCCGCTTTGTGCTGTTTCTTTGGGGGGGGGGGGGTAGAAGGGGGACGTGTTTCTGTTTCAAAAACGAGCCCCATAGGCACCTGTTTGTCTTTATGAGATAGGCCACCTAGGTGGGGAGGCCGAGTGGGTACCTATTTTAAGCCTGTTATATATTTCCTTTTGAAAGGATAAAGGGGGCAATTTTACAACTGGGCACACATAAATAGGCACCTACTTTGTTTTGTTAGAATACTAGCGTAACTATGAATATATACACCCTTAAGGCGCAAGCACCTATGCCTGCCATAGAGTTGAAGTGTGTGCATCTAGGTTCTGGAGATGCACACCTAACTTACAGTGTACTGTAAGTTACGTGTGTTTAGTATGAGACCCGCCCATACCCTGGCCAGAGTCTACCTATAAAATACATGAAATGTAAGATACGCATGCATTTACAAAATAGTTCTTAGGTGGAATTTTGGCATTTATGTGCACTCATACACAAATATATATCATTGTTCTAATGAAATACACACTTAATTAGTGCATAACTGTGAGTATGCACTTTCTAGAATTGCCCTGACAGTGCACCAACATCTCTGCCTGCTTTAACAGTATTTTCTCACTACTTTTCAACAAAAGTCTTGGTAGTCATGAACATGATTCCTGAAGAGCTTCACTGGAGCATTCATTTAAAGTGACTGGTTTGCTGTGGAGCTATGTTTGTATGTGTGAACGAAGCTTTTGGAATATGAACACTCGTGACAGCTGTCTTTGGTTTTTCCTCTGTCTACAGTATTTCATCATTTTTCTGTAGTCCTATCCCATCCTTTATTTGTTCCTTTGTATGTCTGTAAGTCTCTTGTCGGTGCCAAGGGCACTATTCATGCATTAGGCCTCTCTCATAGTATCTTTCTTGCTCTAGAGGGGGCATTTTGAAAATTGATATAGCTAGCTAACAACAAAATTGGGCAGCTAGATTGCTGGGATTGAAAATTCTCTTCTTCTTCTTATCATCTCCCCCCCCCCCCCCCAATCCTTCCAGAGCAGCTAAATTTTACCAGCTTGTTTATAAGTGCTTAAAAATGGCCTTTCCACAGACATAGTTTGGTTGGGAACAACATAGCCAACCAGTAATTACATAGTAACATAGTAGATGACGGCAGAAAAAGACCTGCACGGTCCATCCAGTCTGCCCAACAAGACAACTCATGTGTGCTACTTTTGTGTATACCCTACTTTGATTTGTACCTATGCTCTTCAGGGCACAGACCGTATAAGTCTGCCCAGCACTATCCCCGCCTCCCACCACCAGCTCTGGCACAGACCGTATAAGTCTACCCAGCACTATCCCCGCCTCCCACCACCGGCTCTGGCACAGACCGTATAAGTCCGCCCAGCACTATCCCTGCCTCCCAACCTCCAGTTCCGCCTCCCACCACCAGCTCTGGCACAGACCGTATAAGTCCGCCCAGCACTATCCCTGCCTCCCAACCTCCAGCCCCGCCTCCCACTACCGGCTCTGCTATCCAATCTCGGTTAAGCTCCTGAGGATCCATTCCTTCTGAACAGGATTCCTTTATGTTTATCCCACGCATGTTTGAATTCCATTACCATTTTCATCTCCACCACCTCCTGTGGGAGGGCATTCCAAGCATCCACCACTCTCTCCGTGAAGAAATACTTCCTGACATTTTTCTTGAGTCTGCCCCCCTTCAATCTCATTTCATGTCCTCTCGTTCTACCGCCTTCGTATCTCCAGAAAAGGTTCGTTTGCGGATTAATACCTTTCAAATATTTGAACGTCTGTAATTTTCAGCACTAAACAACCAGGTTAATCTAAATTTTAACTGTCTTCTTTGCTTTGCTCTGGGCTGAATATCCACCCCCAGAACTACAAAAGCTTACACAGAAACTGAGAACTGATTTTCTCCATGACTATCGTTCTAATTCCTATTAATTGTTTTTTTTCTTTTGACTCAATGATTGTTTCAGTGTTATTTTCCAGAATGTAGCAGCCCTCCATCATGCACTCAGGCTTTGCTTTGGCTTCAGCAGAGCCTTTTAACTGAGTTGTGCAGGATACAGTTCTTTGTTAGGGAAAATTAACATTTTGTGCACAGTCCTAGAGACTGTAATTGGGCATCCTTGATAAGATGTTTGTAAATAACATGCTTTTTTGACAGTAATTCCTAGTGAATCGAGTGACTGTTTTAGCATGATAACACAGTGGCTATTTTGGTATTCTGCTTCAATGATAGTCTGCTGCACATAGACACTGGTATCTGTTCACCAGTGACAGCAAACATTTTCCAGCCCCAGGGAAAATGGAAACTTTTTGTACATTTCATAAACGTATATTCTCTGATGTTATAAGTTCAGGTGGGGAGTGGGAAGCAGGTCTTTAATTTAATTTAACTTTGTATTTATGTGAACCCGATTTGAGAGAACTTCAAACGGAAGTAAGGAAGTCAGATCATGAAACAAACTTCAAGAAAATCTGCAATACAGGAAATTAAAAGTATGCTTCTCCAAACATAACCAACAGGAATGAGAAGGAGACCTCAAATAAAATAGAGAAACTGGATCTTACACAAAGGAGAACTCAAAACAAGAAAGAAAAGCCATGAGAGCACTGTAGTTAATTCAGATCTAATACTGCATGTATAAATACTTCCTACCCTCCAGTATAAGATTAGTCACTCAACAGGATTACTATCTCCTTGTACTACCACAGATGAAATTCTAAAGAAAATAAATGTTTTTTATTGTTTAGAATTAAAAAAAAATAATTATTAGAAGACTAGCCAAACATTTGTTTGGGATTACAGGAAATGAATTAAGCCCCAAGGGCCAATGCGTCTTAGTGTTTCTGTAAAACAATACAAATATTTTTTTCCTTTTCATTTGTATACTGGCTTACTGAGTGAAACGTGTTCAAAGTGGTGTAAAACATCTTAAAACAGGATATTATTCTGAAGTTTTCAGAGGACTCAACACATAGGAGTGGAGGAGTGGCCTAGTGGTTAGGGTGGTGGACTTTGGTCCTGGGGAACTGAGGAACTGAGTTCGATTCCTGGCACAGGCAGCTTCTTGTGACTCTGGGCAAGTCACTTAACCCTCCATTGCCTGCCGCATTGAGCCTGCCATGAGTGGGAAAGCGCGGGGTACAAATGTAATAAAAATAAAAAAAATAGCTAGAGACACAGTTATTGTGTAATGAATCAAGATATATCCCTATGTTACCTACAGCCAATGAATTATTGTGATGAAAAGTAGCCCTTCCACTCTCTGTCACATTCCAGATACTGCTGGCTTCTTCTGCCAGTGACCTCTCCATACGCCAGTAAAACCCGGACTAGGAAAAGTTGGGTTCCCCTCTGCTGCTGCTCCTACTTGGAAGCCATCATCCTTACCAAAGATCAGATAATATATGCACATTGGGAAGAATAATCCAAATCATAGCTATTTGATGCTAGGTTCCACCCTAGGAGTCAGCACCCAAGAAAAAGATCTAGGTGTCATCATGGAAAGTACCCTAAAGTCGTCTTCTCAATGTGTGGCGGCGGCCAAAAAAGCAAACAGAATGATAGGAATTATTAGGAAAGGGATAGAAAATAAGACAAAGAATATTATAATGCCTTTGTATCGCTTCATGGTGCGATCACACCTTGAGTACTGTGTGCAGTTCTGGTTGCTATATCTTAAAGTTCAAAGAGGGGCGGCCAAAATGATTAAAGGGATGTAACTCCTCTGATATGAGGAAAGGCTAAAGAGGTTAAGACTCTTCAGCTTGGAAAAAAGAAGGCTGAGGGGTGGATATGATAGAGGTCTACAAAATACTGAGTGATGTTGAATGGGTAAATGTAAATTGATTTTTATTCTTTCAAAAAGTAAGGGACACTCAAGGAAATTACATGGTACTACTTTTAAAACGAACAGGAGGAAATATTTTTACACTCAACGAATAGTTAAGCTCTGGAACTCATTGCCAGAGGGTGTGGTATCTGTTATTAGTGTATCTGGGTTTAAAAATGGTTTGGACAAGTTCTTGGAGGAAAAGTCCATAGTCTGCCTTTGAGATATACATGGAGAAAACCACTGCTTGTCTCTGGGATCAGTAGCATGAATTTTGCAACTATTTGGGATTCTGTCAGGTACTTGTGACCTGAATTAGCCACCATTGGAGGCAGGATACTGGGCTAGATGGACCATTGGTCTGACCCAGCTTGGCTATTCTTGTATTCTTATGTTCTTATGTAATTTTAGAAGAAGGGAAGATTGAGTCAACCAGTGAGTTATTTCTTAAGCATATCACTTGGGGACACAGGGGGCTTAAGGCAGTGGCGTAGCCACAGGTGGGCCTGGGTGGGCCGGGGCCCACCCACTTAGGGCTCAGGCCCATCCAACAGTAGCACATGGTAATGAAAATGGTGCTTTCCACAATACTGGCACCTTCACATGCTTAGTTTTCAGCGCATGCCTGCTGCAGACTACCAAGGTGGAGACTGGAGAGAAGCATTTTCCCATCAGCTGAGATATTTTTTTGGTGTGGAGGTGGGGGAGAGAACATTTGGTGCCCACTCACTTCTTGCCTAGGCCCACCCAAAATCTGCTGTCTGGCTACGCCCCTGGCTTAAGGAAGGTATTTAAGGAACCTTAAACTGAGATACCTGGATGTGTTCTCCAGTATCTCCAATTTAGAGTGAACAGCCAAACTCCTTGACCAAGATTGCATTGGTAGTTTATGCCATGGTCGTCTGTTGTTCCATAGATCCCTTATTCTGATGCTGATTTAATAGCAGAAGCATTTGCTAATAAATCTTAGTAAAATGAATGAACCTAAACAGGACCAGCCTAGTGACAGAGGTGGTAAGTGCTGTGAAGAAGAACCAATCTCCACAAGATACAAACTACACAAAGAAGGCATGAAGATGGCCAAAGTGGAGAATTCAAAATTATAGGTCAGGAGTCTGTCAGTTTTAAGCACCCAACTGTATTACTGTCCAGCTCCATCCATGCAAAGTTGATCATCCAGCAATCCGACATGGCCATGTTTTGATGATGTGCCTTCATCAGAGGTCCAAGCCTATTCTGACTGTATACATAGTCTAAGGCACTTTAACAAATGTTCAAAGATATTCTTGTGTGAACCATCAGTGGCTTCACAAAAGAGCATGTTTTGTCAACAGTAGCAGCTAGAGCAATATGTGTGTATTTGTTAGGGGAAGGTAGGTAGTCTGGTCATTACCTGGTGGCCAGATCAGGGCCAATAATTGTAGGATTCAGGAAGGAGCCCTGGTACATGGGCTCTAGCCCAGGACTGTTGCTGCAGTGATCACACTAGGCATGTCGCAGGGAGGATATACAGTATGGGAGTTGCCAAGGAAGGCTGTTCATGTCAGATCCCAGCCTTGGTTCTGACGGAGCTGAAAGTATAAAGCAGCTAGAGAAGACAGCTGGGTCAAAACCACATCCTAAAAGGAATAGATTTCTCCATTGTCAGAATAGTGGTCCATAACTCTAAGGGAAAGGAAGGGAGAATAAAACAACATTTCCTAATGCCTCTGTATCACTGCAAGATGCAGCCACATTTAGGATAATGTGTGCAGTTCTGGTAGTCGCATCTCCAAAAAAATATTCCTCCTCATTCAATAACAGTTTGCCTAATTTTAAGCGCAATATGCATGCTTAAATTTATAGACTGCTATTCACATGAGTAAGTGTACACTTACACACATATATGGCAGTAATGTACCTAACCAGAATTTTATAATTACATGCTAAAATGGCTTAGGGGCCCTTTTACAAAGCTGTGGGAGGGCTAATGCATGGGTAGCGCACGCCAAATTGACACTACCACCGGGGTCAGGGCCACCGAGAGACATGGCCAGGCCCGGGGCAGAACTGAACCACCGCAACCCGCCACCCCCACTTGCACCACCCCCTCCCTACTTGCACCACTGTTACTGCACCTTTCTGCTTTTGCCTCCAAGGGTGGGGGGGGGGCCAGGGCCCGGCGCCAGCAAGCCACTCAGATTGCCGCGCCCACACCTTTTTGTCTTTGCCTCTAAGGCGGGCCCCCAGCCCGGGCCAGGTGCTGGCAAGCCACTTCCTGTGTGCCTACTCCTACAGTCTGTCTCTCCTGCTCTTGTCCGTACTGGGAGTCAGGACCCGGATGATTGCATTAGCAATATTGTGCTAATGCAATCATCCGTGTCCCGGGCAGCATGCAGGAGCAGGGGAGGACAGACCCGGAAGCAGGCAGCAAGAAGAAGCTTGCCGGGCCCAGGCCTGGACCCCCCTTTGGAGGCCAGGCCCGTGGAATTTCCCCCTCCCTGCCCCCCTTCGCGGCGGTCCTGACTGGGGTAGTGCATGCGCCCAGCAGTAATTCTGAGTTTGGCATGTACCAAATCCCACGGTAGAAAATATTTTTCTATTTTCTACCTTGGGGGGTGGCGTTCCCAGCAGTAATTGACAGCATGGCCACTTTGGTGCACGCTTCTTGGCTACCGCATGGGTAGTGTGTGAGCCCTTACCGCTAAGTCAATGACTAACGGTAAGGGTTGACTGTAAATAGGCGTGCACTAGTTTAAAATTTTGCGCATGCCCATTTCCCGGCCCATTAAAAAATGGCCTTTTTCCCAGCCATGGTAAAAAGTGGCCAAGCATTCGCCCAAAAGATACACCTACACAACCGCAGGCCACTTTTTACCATGGCTTTATAAAAGGACCCCTTAGTGTGTAATTGACAAAGGGGGTTCATAGGGTAAGGGTATCGGTGGGGCATAGACAGGACTGATATTTACACACAGAATGTACAGAATACTCAGAGTGGCCACACTATGGAGTGAATCAGAAGTATTATGATATTCTATGTTTTATTCTCCTTTCGTTTCTCAATCCAAGTTGTGGAAATCCATCTTCGATAGCATGTAGTTTTCAGGTGGGCATATGGGAAGAGTCTGGGTGGAGCATGGGCAGGTGTGTAACATATGGAATACTATGACTTACACACATATCTTTGGAATCTAGGTGCGAGCATTTACACCCGCTCTATGCAAAACAAAAATGATGGAATTCAGAGGGTTATTTAAAATTTGGTTTGGGAGTTTCTCAAAGTTCCAGGTTTCCCTAACAGTCCTTTACAGCAGAAACGTAAAAGTCCTGGTCCTTTTCCCCACTTCTTACCTGCCAAAACATTAAAAGGAAGGTGAATCTACAGGATGCAGGCAGTTTCCTATTGGGCCCACTGATAACCCAATGGATAGGACACTGTACTACTGACTGGAAGATGTGACCCTAGTCAGGGTGCATCATGAGGTTGGTGGTGCTCAAGAATAATTCCTATATGCTTGCATGTGTGTTGGTGAGAAGTTGATGGTACTGAGCTGGACATTCTTATGGTAAAATATAGCTTGTACTTTTGAGTCACTCTAACATGGTCGCTGAGGTACTTGGTCAACATAAGTTGACATGCAAAAATTTGACTACAGGCTTGCCCTCCACTGAATGCAACCTATGCAAGCAGGAACAGGAGAAAGGCAACACAAGGTCTTCTAGGGGAAGACAGAAATATACAGGCTCTAGTGACCTAATGCTGGGATTTTGCTGCCTCACATCTCCTGCCTGCCCACATTCAGTCTCTCTGAGTCATCCTGTTCATGCTTTCCCATGCTGATTAAGGATTACCTCAGAGATGGAAGAGAAAAAGCAACAAATGTTATCTTATTTTCATTCCCCACGTCTTCCTTTTTCTTTTTTCTTTAAAGTTTTGTTCGTTCTTTCCACTTACCAATCTCTATCTTCATATACCATGATACAGGCTCAGAACTTGTGCCTGTCTCTGTATTTTTGCTTTGAAGGAACGCACAACAGTTGTAGGTGCGGAAATCGCAATAAGCATCCAGAAACAGACTCTCCAGCTGTCATTTGTGTTGCAGCAAGAAAGAGGTGACAAGTGTTTCTAAAAGTCTGGGCCCATCTTTCCTTCTCAGCTGCTGTCCTTCCATCTCTTGGGATCGGTATTTAGGACCACCCTGTGCAGGGGTAAAAGGTAATGTGTTCCTCATGTTTTGCTGGTGCAGGGCTTGCTTTGATCTGACAGTGGTTTATGCCAGGCCTCTTCCTTCAAAGCACAAATGCTCACAGACATTGGATGCCTGCCAGTTTGAAAACCTGGTGCTGGAGATGTTATACGGCGTTCTAAATACATTTATTTTTCAACCAAGAGGATTGTTCTTGTGTTATCAAAAAAGAAACAATATTCAGCATATTCCAACATGTTTACTTCCCAGGGGGGTTCTAAGATTTGTTTGAATAAGTAGTGAGTAGGGGATAATTACCAGTATCAAGTGTTCTATTGTATTTTCAAGTAGTTACTTTGTCTGAGGTTCACAGAAAGTTCAGTACTAGAAAGAAAATCTACCTTATACCAATGCTAGCAAGGGATGCAAAGCTACGATTTCCAACCTGCAGCTTGGAAAAAAACACTGCTTTAAAAGAATAAATTCCAAGTCAGTTTAGAAAACCATTTCCAGATTCTATGGTAACTTATAGGGATTAAATTTGTGTATACTGGACCCAAGTGTCATGGATCCTGAGATAAAGAATCATTCCAAAAGGATTGTTGCCTAAGTGTGGACAGCTGCAAGGTCGCTACATGGACAGATTGGTTTGTAGTCGGAGTAAAGAAAGCAGCGCCATCGTCTTCAGCTGTTCTCCAGTTGGCCTTTAAAATATATATATATATTTTTTGAATAATTATATTAAATCATTTTAGAAAGGATATACAAATCAGAATTGAGATGTCCAGGTTAGGGCATCTCAAGTTCTTTAGAATAGGGTCTGCCAACGTAGAGCTTGTTCTAAAAGATATCAAGGACAGGGCTACACTAGGGAGGCTCTGACCCAGGGCGCTGGTGATTAAGGGTGCCAAAATGCCCAGCCTCTAACCTCACCTGGTCTACAGATTAAGCTGGTCTGGTCTCTTCCCTTTTCTCTCCCCCCCCCCCCCACCCCAACCACCCTTCCCATGGGTCCAGACCTGCTCCCTCACTCCATGGGTCTTCCCTCTGCCGTTCCCTGCATTCTCTGAGGAGGAAGACCCAGGGGCTGGCTGAGGGCAGCCTGTTATGCTGTTGCTGCTATGTTGGGTGACCAATGCAAACTTTACAAGCTGAGGGGGGGGGGGGGGGGAATGAGAGAGCCGAGGGAGCTGTATTGGATCTGCGGGGTGGGGGAAAAAGAAACTGGACTGAGGGGAGGGAGAGATGCTGAACCCATGGCGGAGGGAGGGGGCGACAGAACCGTTGAGATGGGGGGGGGGGGGGACACCAAAGGATGTTGGCTCAGAGCACCACTATGCCTTGAGCCACACCTGATGAAGGAAAGGGCATTTATGCGCCAGTCACATGGTTATGGTTTATAGTTTATTTCGACGTAATATACTGCCCTTCCTGTGGGCATCACAGGGCGGTTTTTTTTTTGTTACATTTGTACCCCGCACTTTCCCACTCATAGCAGGTTCAATGCGGCTTACATATTATATACAGGTACTTATTTGTACCTGGGGCAATGGAGGGTTAAATGACTTGCCCAGAGTCACAAGGAGCTGCCTGTGCCTGCAATGGGTATCAAACCCAGTTCCCCAGGACCAAAGTCCACCACACTAACCACTAGGCCACTCCTCCACTCATAAAAGAAAGAGAAAGGAACACTAAAAATAATAGGAAAGAAACAATTATACATATGCTCAGAGGAAAGAGAGAGAAAAAAGGATTGAATCTATCTAGAAAAGGTCAGTGGACCCTAACCACCCTGCTGCAGGCTGCCATGGCATCCCCAAAGGCATTGAGGACAGAACGAAATTTAAAGTAGGACGACTTCAGGTGTACCTGTGGTGGCAAAGCATTCCACAGGAAAATGCAGTATCTTGTAGAATCAAGCAAGACATGCCTAGGTGATGGGATAGTCATTTAATGATCAAAGTAGCCTTGGGGGGACATAGGGAATCACAAGCACTGCCAAGAAAGAGGAGGATCTGAAATGAAAAGCCTTAAAGGTAAGGGTAAGAAGCTTAAACTGAATAAGAAAGCCAGTGACAGTGAATAAAGTTACATGCAGTAAAAGTGTCCATTTTAGAACAATAGACCCTGGATTCTATAAACCATGTGCAAATTTCCACATGCAAAATTGCATGCTATTCTGAGGTGCACGCATAACTAAATTGGCTAACGAGCTAATCAACACCAATAGTTGGGCGCTAAGAATCAATTATTGGCAACAATTTGGATTTGCACGCGCATGTTGCTATGCGCTATTCTATAAAGATCTGCACCCAAATCTTTTACCGTGCAACTCAAAAGGTGGGAGGTGCATGGGCAGGTCAGGGGTGCTCACTAAAGATGCACAGAATATTGCTGAATACGCACCTAAATTATGCACCAGGATTTACACCAGGTTTCAGTTGGAGTAAATCCTTGCACCCAAGCAGCATGCAATTTGGAATGCTGTTTATAAAATAGTGCTTTGCTCAGATTTTTTTCAGTGACAAATTTTGAGCGCCATTTACTAAATGTAGTCCTAAATGTCTAAATTAGACACTTTTATGTTATAAAATAACAAGGTAAACATTTATGTGCCTGAACGTACACGTTTATGTCAGCCAGTTTAAAGAAACATACCCACCAATATTGAACCAGCAGCAGTCAGTATTTTTATAAACGCTGATCGTTCCCGGCTAAATTATCCCTCAATATTCAGTGACAGGCCATGTCAGGACACGGCACTGAATATCGGGGATAATTTGGGGCAGGCAGGCTGCCGGAGCTTATGCGGGCCTGGCCGATATTCAGCCGGGGCCGCATAAGAGTTATGTGTTCCCAACTGATTATCGGGCCAGTGCTGCATAACTTTTTTTTTCTTTAAAAAAAAAAAAAAAAAGCGCTCTCGAGCCCTGTCTCCTCCCCCTGCCAATATCCCCTCCTTCTCTCCTTCAGCCTGCATTAAGACCCCTGCCCTCAACTGTGAAGGTAAGCCCCCCCCGGGCTTACATACATCCCTGGTGGTCCAGCTGGGTCATTGGGGGCAGGAGCGCAGCCCCTTCGCGCCTGCCCCTTGTGGCGCCTCTGTAAAATGGCTGCTACTTTGAATATCGGCCTTATAGACATGTATTTTTCCCAAAGCTGGTATTATTTGTTAGTTTCGCTTTTGGAGAAGGGGGAAACATCATCCACTGGGGGATTAAGGGGGTGACCTCCCTTAATTCATCCAATGGACCACTGTTCAATGTGAGCACTTTTCTGAAACCTAGATAAAACCTATTGTCGATCTTTTTGGACATAAATGTGCATTCCCTTTCTGAAATGAGGAATACATTTTTATTTTTTAGGCCCACTGTAGTCCTGCCCAAAACACACCCAGACCATACCCTCTTGCCATACGCATGATTTGGACTTTTAGACGTGTGTATCCTGGCTTTGTAAATTAGGGATTTATTCGTTTATGCAGTTTAAACGTCTAAATGCCAGTTTATTCAGATAAACACCATATGGCCTATCCAGTCTGCCCATCCATGCCATCTATACTCCCTTAGAAATACTATGTACTTGTCCAAAGCTCTTTTGAATTCAGTTACAGTTTTTGTCTCCACCTCCTCCACCAGGAGGCACGAATTCACCACCCTTTCCGTGAAGAAGTATTTCCTCTAGTTCTGTCCCCATAATGTGATACAAATTGGCAGGTACCAACCCCAGGGCATGGTGTGTATGCTGCATTCTTTAGATCTCAGTGTTAGAAGGGTTTGATTACATTTTTGAAGTGATGAATCTTTTGGGCTCTTAGACAGGTAGATTCCGTAGTGTCATTTCCTGCTGCTATTAAGTTAGCCCAATAAAAAGGGTATCATCTTATTTTCTTTTATATGTTTTATTTTATTCTATTTCTGTTGATTACCTTTAAAAGTGGACTAACACGGCTACCACATCTCTCTGCTAGGAGAATACAGTTTAAGTGTGGTTGTCTCTTAACAGCTGACTGCTGTGGGGTAATCTTGCTGCAGGTGTTCTTCTCGATACATTTTAGACCATACTGGTATTCAGACTGCCATAAAGGACTAGATTTTATATACCACACCTAAAAAATTGGCGCCAAAGTAAAATAGGCTAGGCATATTCTATAAAGAATAAACCTAAATTTCCATGCAGTTTATAGAATATGCTGAGTTCCCATCTGTGCGACGAAATGTAGTCACAAGGAGTTATGCCGAGTAACAGGGCCGTGCCGATATGGTAAGCGGGGTAAGCACCGCAGGGGGGCGCCGACCTCTGGAGGGCACCGCCGCGGTGCTTACCCTCGCCGCTTACCTGAGCTCCGCGCTGCCGAGGCCTTTAAATCTTTTACCTCTGGTCGCAGCAGCGTCAGTGAAAGCGCTGCCGACCTCTCCCTTCCCTTCGCACTCGTTGGTTCCCTCAGTGTCCCGCCTTCTTCTGACGTCAGAAGAAGGTGGGACACTGAGGGAACCAACAAGCGCGAAGGGAAGGGAGACGTCGGCAGCGCTTTCACTGACGCTGCTGTGACCGGAGGTAAAAGATTTAAAGGCCCCAGGGCGCGGAGCTGAGGTAAGGGAAGGGCAGAGAGGCATGGATGGGAGGGCAAAGAGGCATGGATGGGAGGGCAGGGCCCAGGGAGAGGACAAATTGCTGGAAATGGAGGGGAGGGGAGAGAGGAGGATTGCTGGCTATGGATGGAGGAGGGAAGGGCAGAGAGGGACAAGGATGGACATGGATGGGAGGGCAGGGCCCAGGGAGAGGACAAATTGCTGGAAATGGAGGGGAGGGGCGAGAGGAGGATTGCTGGCTATGGATGGAGGAGGGAAGGGCAGAGAGGGACAAGGATGGACATGGATGGGAGGGCAGGGCCCAGGGAGAGGACAAATTGCTGGAAATGGAGGGGAGGGGAGAGAGGAGGATTGCTGGCTATGGATGGAGGAGGGAAGGGCAGAGAGGGACAAGGATGGACATGGATGGGAGGGCAGGGCCCAGGGAGAGGACAAATTGCTGAAAATGGAGGGGAGGGGAGAGAGGAGGATTGCTGGCTATGGATAGAGGAGGGAAGGGCAGAGAGGGACAAGGATGGACATGGATGGGAGGACAGGACCCAGGGAGAGAGGAGAAATTGCTGGAAATGGATATAGAGCAAGAAATGAAGAAGAAAGGAGGAAAGTAAAGAAATAAATGGAAAGGAAGCCCTGGAAACGGAGTTAAGAGGACAGATAGCAGCAGAATCAGATACTGGGCCAGCATGATTGGAAAAAGAAAGTTACCAGACAACAAAGGTAGAAAAAAATAATTTTATTTTCATTTTAGCGTTTGGAATATATCCACTTTGAGAATTTATATCTGCTATCTTATTTTGCAATGTATAGCAATTAGTTTCTAAGAACATTGCTGACAATTCCTTTCAGTGTGGCAAGTGGTGAGCGATCATTTTCACGGGGGGGGGGGGGGCAACTGATAGTCTGCAGTGGGGCGCCAGAGACCCTAGGCACGGCCCTGCCGAGTAAAACGGTATAAATGCTGACACCTAAATTAGGCGTGGACCAGGTACATTCTATAACAATGTGCATAGATTTTAGAAACGCCCACAACCTGCCCATTCCACGTCCATGGCCACACCCCCTTTTCAACTATGTGACTTAGAATTTACGCGCATCACATTATAGAATATGCTTAGACAGTTGTGTACGAGGAGTGGCCTAGTGGTTAGGGTGGTGGACTTTGGTCCTGGGGAACTGAGAAACTGAGTTCGATTCCCGGCACAGGCAGCTCCTTGTGACTCTGGGCAAGTCACTTAACCCTCCATTGCCTGCCGCATTGAGCCTGCCATGAGTGGGAAAGCGCGGGGTACAAATGTAACTAAAAAAGAAAAAAAAATTCTAATTAATGTCAGTAATTGCTTGTTAATTGGCAATTATTGGTGCTGATTGGCTTGTTAACTAAGTTGCTTGTGCAAATCTGGAATACAACTGGATTTGCACAAGCAACTTAAGTCGTGCTATATAGAATCTGGGGATACTAGCTAACAATGGACACATATATCAAACAAATAAGCAAAGTATTTTCCTGTTTCCAATTAGGTTGTTCTTCTAGGGGGAAATTTTGGACTGCCAAATTTATCTTGGAATGGTATTGAGATTATATCCCAAGTCAATAGAAGAATTGCCATGGGATATTTGTCTGTCCAGAGAGCGGATGGGACCTCAGTTTGATACTGCACACACAGACAGTATCCTCAGCAGCTCCTTTCTGGCATAATGTTTCATAAGAGATCAGTGTGTGGTTACAAGACAGCATGTGGCCCTTCAGGCAGCTCCATCTGCTCTTGATCTATGAAGAGAATTACTTAAGTCAGTTTTAGATAAAAACAAAATTCTGTATTGAATTTGTAAAAAGGTCCTCTGTGGAGAAGTCTAATTCTACTGTCAGTTGTTGTTTAGTTTCTGATCATTCTAAGGAAGCCTTATGGCTGCTGCACAAACTGTGCAAAAGAAACTGCTAGTTTTGGCCAATTAGTATTAAATGTAGAACAGTGTTTTTCAACTTGTGTGCTGTGGCTGCTCCCCAGGTGTGCTGTGGGGAGTCCGGGAATCTCCTCCAGATAATGAGGCAAACCGCACGACACACATGATCTTCCTCCTTCCACTCCTCGGGTCTCTCTTCTTTCCGCCACAATTCTTCAAACAAGTATTAGAACAGGCCTTCCTCTGGCCAGCCCCGGGGTCCTTCTTTCTGATGCAACCTCCTTTTGCCATTTGGGAGGGATGTGGCAGAGGGAAAACCTTGGGACAGCTTGAGGAAGGTCTGTAATAAAAGGCTGCCGGCATCACAAAGTTTGAAGAATCAGAGTGGAGAGGAGAGAGAGGCCTGAGGGGTGGGTGGAGGAATGTAGGAAAACAGATTAGACTGGAGGGAGAGGGGAGGCAGGCTGCACATATGTGGAAGGGAAGAGAAGAGGGAAAACAAGACAGATTTGAGAAGGAGGTAGAGAAACGTAAGAAAGCGGAATGTGAAAGATCAGTATCAAACAGATATAGGGCAGGGGGTGAAAAAAAGAAATTGCAAATGGAATGGAGGCTCTGGAAACAGAGTTAAGAGCATAGACAGAGAAAAGCAGAGCCAATTATTGGAATAATAAAATCACCAGACTACAAAGGTAGGAAAATGATTTTATTTTCAGTTTAGTGATTGAATTATATTTGTCAAGCCTCTTAAGACTTGTTAATTGTAAAGCCTCAATATCTTGAAGTATAACCTTGGCTCTGTCCCGATTGGTCTTTACCCCCTCCTCCCTGGGCTTGTGTGAGCCTTCTTGACCTCCCTGTCTCTGTCTCCATGAGGCATTCTCCATCTTTCTTCAGACAGCACGTGTCCTGCTAAAAGTCATGGGAACGAACTTGGTTTTTTACCTTGAATATATGTTCCTGATGAGATATCGCACTCTCCAGTCATTCAGCTCTGAGCTATTTCTGCCTACTTAACTATTCTCTCACCTCTGCAATAAAGCTGCCTCTCCTCAGATTTCTACCTCCAACCAGGGCCGTGCCAACACGGTAAGCGGGGTAAGCACGAAGGGGGGGGGGGTGCCGTCCTCTGGGGGGCGCTGCCGCACCATGCTTACCTCGCCCTCCCGCTCCCATTGCCCAACTGCCCGCCCTCTTCTCTCCCGCAAGATTCCTTTCCTTTTTTTTCTCCTTTTAAATTTACCTCCATCCGGCAGCACAGGCGCAGCGTCAGTGAAGGAGGTGGTGCTCCCGACGTGTCTAGCCTTTCCTTCGCTCAGTGTCCCGCCTTCTTCTGATGTCAAGGAAATGACGTCAGAAGAAGGCGGAACACTGAGCGAAGGGAAGGCTAGACACGTCGGGAACGCCGCCTCCTTCACTGACACTGCGCTGCTGGACGGAGGTAAATTTAAAAGGAGAAAAAAAAGGAAAGGAATCTTGCGGGAGAGAAGAGGGCGGGCAGTTGGGCAATGGGAGCGGGAGGGCGAGGTAAGCATGGTGCGGCAGCGCCCCCCAGAGGACGGCACCCCCCCCCCCCTTCGTGCTTACCCCGCTTACCGTGTTGGCACGGCCCTGGTTGGAGGTAGAAATCTGAGGAGAGGCAGCTTTATTGCAGAGGTGAGAGAATAGTTAAGTAGGCAGAAATAGCTCAGAGCTGAATGACTGGAGAGTGCGATATCTCATCAGGAACATATATTCAAGGTAAAAAAACCAAGTTCGTTCCCATGACTTTTAGCAGGACACGTGCTGTCTGAAGAAAGATGGAGAATGCCTCATGGAGACAGAGACAGGGAGGTCAAGAAGGCTCACACAAGCCCAGGGAGGAGGGGATAAAGACCAATCGGGACAGAGCCTGCCACCAGGTGGCAAGGGTGGTCCTAGGGGACAGCCCTCGATTGGAGGGAAAGGTTGTACCTGGCTGACCTCTCAGGACAGAGATAGTAAGAATGACCAGGAAATGATAGCAGGTAGACAAAGGAGCCAAGCTTGGCTGAGAAAAAGAAGAGATCTAGGCAGCAGCACAACCAATGGTAACAGTTCTTATTCAGAAAGGCAAGTGTGGCTGCATTGCCTGTGAACTACATTACACACAATGCCTTGCTCATGTATCTTTGCAGTGAGAACTGCAGCAATGAAAATCCTTAGAAATGAGTAACAGTAAAGGCATTAAACACATTTTAGGGTCACATTATAAACTAGTGCAACGCTGTCAGAGGACAGAACAATATTAGTGTTGAGAATTTACATCTGTCAGCTTTATTTTGCACTTTACAGGAGGACATGCGTTTCTTTCTATTTCTCTAGTGTTACACAATATGCAGAGTTTGGTATCTCTGCTTTCAGTTTTTCTCTGCATAGGTTTTGTGGTTCCCTATTTTGTATCAGGTAAGAGTCATGTTCTATATCTGCAAATGAGTTGAAGGATTCTGCTGGGATGTGGTGTCTGTATAGGAATGTGTAACAGTCCATCTTGGTCCAGTTTCCCAGTACAGGTATGGGTGGGGATGGAGGAGATTACTGGTGGGGATTAAATGGATCTTAGCGGGGACAAGTGAGTATGGGTTAGATTTCAGTGGTGTGCCTTGACAATTTTTGCACCTTGTAAGTGTGCCGTGAGATGAGCTAGAAATATCATTTGACTGCACTGGTGTAATCAGTTTCAGAAAAATGTATCATAAACTACTTTATTGTCCAGTAGCTATAATACCTAACATTGCTGTAATAACACCTGATTAGGGCTGCTCCTGCTGCAACATCGGGATCCATGATCTTGATGCCTTTGGCAGGAATGGTATCCATTGTAAGTTCTGTTGCAGTTTCTCTGTAGCAGGATGTTTCTCAGACCCATTGGGGCTTGGGAGGGTGGGGGTGTTTAGTGCTTCATTTTTTTCGGGCCCAAGACCCAGGGGGTCCTGGTGGGGCCCTTGGGGCCCCAGACCGGCTAGCAAGTTGTCCTGTTGGTCAAGCAGGCACTGGCAGCTCAGGCTGGCCCCCAACCACAAGAGAAGGCCCTGTTGGGGGCCAAACATTGCAGAAATGGTTGTATTCTGTTGGAAGTTACCTTGACCACTGGAGGGTGGTTCTGGGGAGGCAGGGGACCTCTTGGATCTGCAGTCATCCCCTGGGGGCAATTCTGGGAGGGATGGGTGGGAGGGGATTCCTTTGGTCGTGGGCTGGGAGGAAGGGGAAACAGGAGAATGAAGCTCTTTCAGGGGGTCAGAAGGGTCTGTAAGCACTTTGAAAAGGTTGGGGAAATTTATGCAGGTCCCGACCAATTTTCAGCTGGAGCTCTCATAACTGTTTTATGCTGGCCCCAGTTGGATATCAGCTGGGACCCACATAAGCTCCAGCAGGCACTGTGGGACAATTTAGCCCTGGATATTCAGTACCGGTGCCCTCACATTGCCCAGCACTGAATATCTGGGGCTAAATTAACCGGCAAGGGTCAGCATTTAAAAAACCGCTGACTGCTGCTGGCCGAATATCATCTAGTTGTTAATTATTGATTCCAGAGCTGCAATGGTCAAGTAGATTAGCTCAGTTATAAAGCTTTTTAAAATCTTCAGCTTTCTAGGCAATTTAAGCCTTATTTTCCGCTATCAAATTTGTGTCAAGCAGTGGTTCTGTCCCACTTAAATTACTGTATGCATTTTAAGTTACTAGGCCTCAGTAGACAGTAGCTTCCCTTCATCTGGTTCAAAATATGGCTGCCAAAATGATCACAGAGCTACCCTATTACTCATTTCCCAACATTGGTTACCAATTAAGATTAGAATCCTGTTCAAATTACTTATCATTGCTTTTAGAGAATTCAATGGAATAGGCCCAGTTTACCTTAAATATATATATTTAGCGTTGTGCATCTTTGAGATCACTAAGATCACAGTTAAACTATACCTTAATAATTGTTTCAGCAACAGAAATTTAGTAGACAAATACACATTATACTTTTCAAGTTTTTCTACCACTAGTGAGGTAATTAAATTTGCGGAGGACACAAACAGCCTTATTTTCGAAAGTGATGGGCGCCCAGATTTCGACCCAAATCGGGAGAAGGACGCTCATAGAGGCGCCCAAATCGGTATAATCGAAAGCCGATTTTAGGCGCCTGCAACTGCACTCCGTCGCGGGAACGAACAAAGTTGACGGGGGCGTGTCGGAGGCGGGACTGAGGCATGTTTATCAGCCAAGCAGAGATGGGCGCCTTCGGCCGATAATCGAAAAGAAAATGACCGTTTTTAGCGCGAATGTAGGTCACTTTTTTTGGACCATTTTTTTTCACGAACAAGTCCCAAAAAAGTGCCCTAAATGACCAGATGACCACCGGAGGGAATCGGGGATGACCACCCCTCCCAATGGTCACTAACCCCCTCCCACCAAAAACCCCCCAACTTTAACAACTTTTTTTCCAGCCTCTATGCCAGCCTCAAATGCCATACCCAGCTCCATCACAGCAGTATGCAGGTCCCTGGAGCAGTTGTTAGTGGGTGCGGTGGACTTCAGGCAGGTGGACCCAGGCCCATCCCCCCTACCTGTTACACTTGTGGTGGTTAATGTTGAGCCCCCCAAAACCCACTGTACCCACATCTAGGTGCCCCCCTTCAGCCATAAGTGCTATGGTAATGGTGTAGATTTGTGGGCAGTGGGTTTGGGGGAGATTTGGTGGGCTTAGCACCCAAGGGAAGGGAGCTATGGACTTGGGAGGTATTTAACTTTTTTTTTTAACTTTTTACAAGTGCCCCCTAGGGTGCCCGGTTGGTGTCCTGGCATGTGAGGGGGACCAGTGCACTACGAATCCTGGCCCTTCCCACGACCCAATGCCTTGGATTTTTTCGTTTTTGAGCTAGGCGCCTTCGGTTTCCATTATCGCTGAAAAACAAAACCGCCCAGTTCAAATCCGCACATATCCGATGCATTTGCCAGGCACAAACCGTATTATCGAAAAAAAGATGGGCGGCCATTTTTTTTCGAAAATACGGTCTGTCCCGCCCCTTCACATACCCGCTCTCTGACATAGACGCCCATGGAGATGGGCGTTCGCGTTCGATTATGCCCCTCAAAGTTATTCAAAGGTGTTAAATCGCAAGAGGATTATGAAAAATTGCAAGATGAACTTACGAGGCTGGGAGACTGGGCATCCAAATGGTAGATGATATTTAATGTGAGCAAGTGCAAAGTGATGCATGTGGGAAAGAGGAACCTAAACTATAGCTACGTGATGCAGGGTTCTACGCTAGGAATCACCGACCAGGAAAAGAATCTAGGAGTCATCGTTGATGATTCTTTGAAATCTTCTGCTCAGTGTGCTGTGGCAGCAAAGAAATCAAATAAAATGTTAGGTATTATTAGGAAAGGAACAGAAAATAAAAACAAGAATGTTATAATGCCTTTGTATCGCTCCATGGTGCGACCGCACCTTGAATACTGTTTGCAATTCTGGTCACCGCATCTCAAAAAAGATATAATGGAATTAGAAAAGGTACAGAGAAGGGCGACGAAAATAATAAAGGGGATGGGACGACATCTCTATGAGGAAAGGCTGAAATGGCTTGGGCTCTTCAGGTCAGAGAAAAGACGGCTGAGGGGTGTTATGATAGAGGTCTATAAAATACTGAGTGGAGTGGAACGGGTGTACGTGAATCATTTGTTTACTCTTTCCAAAAATACTAGGACTAGGAGGCATGCAATGAAGCTACAAAGTAGTAAATTTAAAACAAATCAGAGAAAATATTTCGTCACTCAACTTGTAATTAAACTCTGGAATTTGTTGCCAGAGAATGTGGTAAAAGCAGTTAGCTTAGTGGGGTTTAAAAAAGGTGTGGATAGCTTCCTAAAAGAAAAGTCCATAAGCCATTATTAAAATGGACTTGGAAAAATCCACTGCTTATTTCTGGGATAAGCAGCATAAAATGTATTGTACTGTTTTGGGATGTTGCCAGGTACTTGTGACCTGGATTAGCAACTGTTAGAAACAGGATACTGGGCATGATGGACCTTCCGTCTGTCCTACTATGGCAACACTTATGTACTTATATTATGTACTTATGTACTTAAGTCTGGAGTTTACTTCCTTCTGAGCTTAAACTAGAATCCAAATATTTGGTTTACTAAACAATTCTACACACACAAGGCTCTTTTAACTGAAGTGCAGTAAAATTTTGCATTTACTGTGTTTTAACTGCAAATGATGTGCAGCAGATGCAGAGCTTGTGTGGTAACTGTTGGGGTTGTGTCCAGCATGTTCTTTGCAGTTACTATATTGAAATGTTTACCACACATTAAGACTATTCACAATTAGTGTGCATGCACTAATCTTAAGGATCTAGTCATCATCGTAGACAGTATATTGAAATCCTTTGTTCAATATGTGGTGAAAGCCATAAAATAAAACAGATTGCTAGGAGTTAAAGGAAAAGAAAATGAAACAGAGAATACCATAATACCCTTGTATCACTCCATGGTGTGACCATATCTTGAGTATTGTATGCAGTTCTGGTTATCACATCTCAAAAAGGTATAGTGGATTTAGACCAGTGAGCCTGACATCGGTGCCTGGCAAAATGGTAGAGACTACTATAAAGAACAAAATTACAGAGCATATTCAAAAGCATGGATTAATGAGACAAAAGCCAACATGGATTTAGTGAAGGGAAATCTTGCTTCACCAATCTATTACATTTCTTTGAAGGGGTGAACAAACGTGGATAAAGGCGAGCCGGTTGATATCATGTATCTGGTTTTCAACAGGCGTTTGACAAAGTACCTCATGAAAGACTCCAGAAGAAATTGGAAAGTCATGGGATAGGAGGTAGTGTCCTATTGTGGATTAAAAACTTTTTAAAAGATAGAAAACAGAGAGTAGGGTTAAATGGTCAGTATTCTCAATGGAGAAGGGTAGATAGTGGGGTTCCCCAGGGTTCTGTGCTGGGACCGCTGCTTTTTAACATATTTATAAATGATCTAGAGATGGGAGTAACTAGTGAGGTAATTAAATTTGCTGACGACACAAAGTTATTCAAAGTTGTTAAATCGGGAAAGGATTGTGAAAAATTTACAAGAGGACCTTATGAGACTGGGAGACTGGGCGTCTAAATGGCAGATGACGTTTAATGTGAACAAGTGCAAAGTGAGTCATGTGGGAAAGAGGAACCCAAACTATAGATACATAATGCAAGGTTCCACGTAAGGAGTCACCGACCAAGAAAGGGATCATGGCGTTGTAGTTGATGATACGTTGAAACCTTCTGTTCAGTGTGCTGTGGCGGCTAAGAAAGCAAATAGAACCAGTTAATGTAGCTATATTAAAAATAAAAAAAGGTTTGGGCAAGTTTCTGGAGGAAAAGTCCAGAAATCATTATTAAAGTAGACCTGGGGAAAGCCACTGCTTATCCCTGGGGGGGGGTAAATGGTATGAAATCTAACTACATTTTAGGATCCTGTCAGGTACTTGTGAAATGGATTGACCACTGTTGAAAATTGGCTTTTAATGTACCTTTGTTTGGATCCATTATGGCACTTCTTATATTCTTATGACAATATATACTAGTTTGTTACAATGAATATGCACAACTGCTCCTTTTTCTAACCCTTATAGCGGCAGTATTTATCAGTGAATTAAGTAATGTTAAAGGGGAAGTGTACAGAAATAAACAATGAATTCTTTATAAGTTATCATCATCTGCTAAGCCTGAGATGCTAGCCAAGTCTGGTGAAAGATAATCTTTTAATAAGTAGACAATTATCTAAATTGTTATGGTGTATGTGGAAAATTGGAGAGCAAATAACTCATTCCATTTTGCTGTCATTCCTTGGAAGAAATTCTGTAGTAATGCAATTAAAACATATAAGCAACACAAATCTATTCATAACTTTTCTGCTTATCAACTTGCGTAATCACACAAATGCAAGTTGACCACATCAATGAGAGGCATGTGGAGGGTAAGTTTTATAACAGGCCACCTAGGTTTGGAGGTTGAGAAGATACTTTTAGTCTATTTTATAAAGACCTAAAGAGGGGAATTTTATATGATGTCTAAGTTCAACTTTGGACATTTTGCACAAAACATCCAAAATTTGAATAGGAAAGGTAATTAAAAAAAAAAATGTCTATCTGTTTTTTTCAAAAATACTGTTTTGAACAAGGTTTTGTGCTTTGAACATTTTGTTTTTTTGGTCCATTTTTTTTTCGAAAAAAACAAACAAACCTCATGAATAAGTGCAAAATGTAGATATTCATGCCATTGGGATGTAGGGGGAGCCAGCATTTTTATTAGACTGGTCCCCCAGACATCCCAGGAGAGCAAGGGGACACCCTGAGGGCACTCCTGTGCACTTCATAAAATTGCTTCCAGGTACACATCTCAGCTTTGCTCCCTTACCTTGTCTGCTGAGCCTTCCAAAACCCACTACCCCCCCCCCCCCCCCCAAACACACACACTGTACACCACTATAATAGCCCTTATGGATGAAGGAGGCACGGGCACCATTTTGTGCCTCATTTGTTATAAAAACAAGTCTAGCTCAAAATGTCTTAGTTTTAGTCCTGGATGGTTTGGTTTTGTTCCATTATGGCTGAAAAACGCCCAAGTCTTAGGAACGCCCAAATCATGCCCTTAACATGCCCCCTTGAGATTTGGATGCACTGTAGAAGAACAGCATAGAAAAAACAACTGAAAAATAGGTTTCGAAAATACTGATTTGGACGTTTTTGTGAGAAAAACATCCAAATGCTGCTTTATGCCACTTTTTAGACGTTTTTCTGCTTTGAAAATTAGCCCCAAAGGCACCTGTAGTATACTCTTTACAAAATGCTAGAGAAAAAGCAGCAGAAGTCACTTCAAAATTGAGGTCATAGGTTTCTACATCTGTTCAGGAATAGGATTAAATATTTGCGCGTTCTACAAAATATGCACATAAATCATGATCCCACTGGGCAGACTTATACGGTCTGTGCCAGAGCCGGTGGTTGGGAGGCGGGGATAGTGCTGGGCAGACTTATACGGTCTGTGCCCTGAAGGGCACAGGTACAAATCAAAGTAGGGTATACACAAAAAGTAGCACATATGAGTTATCTTGTTGGGCAGACTGGATGGACCGTGCAGGTCTTTTTCTGCTGTCATCTACTATGTTACTATGTATGTTACTTGCGCTTTAGCCAAAGTCCACCCCTGAACATACTAAACCATGGCCATGTGATAGTATGAGTCACCTTTTTACTGTGCTGACTTTAGGCGTGTAGCCCTATGGTTACCAGTTGCGGTATGTTCAGTTTTCAAACTGAAGCCTATGTTTACTAAGGTGCAGTATAGGTGCGTTAGCATTTTTAACGGGCGTAAATGGTTTATGCACGTTAAACATAAGTACATAAGTACATAAGTAGTGCCATACTGGGAAAGACCAAAGGTCCATCTAGCCCAGCATCCTGTCACCGACAGTGGCCAATCCAGGTCAAGGGCACCTGGCACGCTCCCCAAACGTAAAAACATTCCAGACAAGTTATACCTAAAAATGCGGAATTTTTCCAAGTCCATTTAATAGCGGTCTATGGACTTGTCCTTTAGGAATCTATCTAACCCCTTTTTAAACTCCGTCAAGCTAACCGCCCGTACCACGTTCTCCGGCAACGAATTCCAGAGTCTAATTACACGTTGGGTGAAGAAAAATTTTCTCCGATTCGTTTTAAATTTACCACACTATAGCTTCAACTCATGCCCTCTAGTCCTAGTATTTTTGGATAGCGTGAACAGTCGCTTCACATCCATCCGATCCATTCCACTCATTATTTTATACACTTCTATCATATCTCCCCTCAGCCGTCTCTTCTCCAAGCTGAAAAGCCCTAGCCTTCTCAGCCTCTCTTCATAGGAAAGTCGTCCCATCCCACTATCATTTTCGTCGCCCTTCGCTGTACCTTTTCCAATTCTACTATATCTTTTTTGAGATACGGAGACCAGTACTGAACACAATACTCCAGGTGCGGTCGCACCATGGAGCGATACAACGGCATTATAACATCCGCACACCTGGACTCCATACCCTTCCTAATAACACCCAACATTCTATTCGCTTTCCTAGCCGCAGCAGCACACTGAGCAGAAGGTTTCAGCGTATCATCGACTAACACTAACGCGCCCATGGAAATGTATAGGCACGTTAGCGTTTAATGTGCCTTAAATTTAAAGGTGCGTTAGAAATGCTAATGTGCCTTAGTAAACGTAGCCCTATTCTTGTTACCCCATCAAAGAAGATGCAGAAGGGGGGCACCTCCTCAGCAGAGGCCATCCAACCAGATGAGGCAGCTATTGCACCTCGCCACACAATTGCTGGGCCAGAATGTGCACATGGAAGATTACTGGCGCCAGAAATTGGAGCTGCAACAGGAAGTGGTACAGGCCCAACGTGAAGTGGTACAGCAGCTCCAATGGCTGGAGCACAGCATCGAGGGCCTACGCCGTGACCTGAAAGCACCTAGTATACCCTGATGCAGCAACAACTGGCCTCTACTTCCACCACTACACAGCAACCACCCACTAAGAAGAGGAGCTTGAGATCCTCAGCCTCCACAGCCACTGGTCCAGCAGCCACCACACCAGGTCCCCTTCTGGGTCCTGTGCCTAGGTTGCAGGGCAAGCCACAGAGCGCAAAGTGGCCGGACTTCCACAGGGCAGCCGAGGCAGCGGGCAGCCGAGGCAGCAGGCAGCCTTGTGGACACAGAGGAGGAGAGTGGGAGCTCATCAGAGGACTCTCAAGAATTCCCCTGCAGCACCAGCTGCAAAGGAACACGGTGGGAGGGGTAGGAGGGGACGGGGACGGGGCCAGGGGAGGGAGCGGGGAAAGTGATGGGACATGCTGGGGGGGTGGGGGTGAGGGTTGGAAGGAGGGGAATATGTACAGAGCGGGTGATGGTGGTGGTAGAGGGTGGTGGTGGTGGTGGTGTGTAAATACTATGTCATAGAAATAAATGTCAACTTACTCTCACAGAAAACTTGTCTCGATCAGTCTTTGCCTGGCTCTGACCCCCAGCTGGTGTGCACTGTGTTCTGCTCTGTGGGCGGGAGGTGGAGGGGGCTCCTCATCCTGTTCATCTGGAGCCTGCTGCTGTGGTGGCTGTGGTTCTTCTGGGAGGGCCTGTCCTCTGCGCATTGCCAAATTATGGAGCATGCAGCAGGCCAGGAATATCTTTGCCACCTTTTGGGGGCTGTACAGGAGCTCCCCTCCAGAAGGGTCCAGACATCAGAACCTGTTCTTAAGTTGTCCGAAGGTGCGCTCGATGATGCCACGGGTGGTCCGATGTCTACTGTTGTAGTTCTCCTCTGACCCTGTTTGTGGGTACACTATGGGGGTCATGAGCCAACTCCGCTGTGGGTAGCCTCTGTCACCTTTGGGGAGAAGCAGGATGAGAAAGATGAGTGTGTATTGTTTGGAGTGGGTACGTTGTGGAGGGGGGGGGGGGATAGTGGGTTGTGGAGGGTTGCCCGGTGGAGGAGGTATAGTTTGGGCAGATCCATGCTACACTTACCTAGGAGCCATCTTCCAGTGATCTCCCCTTGCTCAAACATGCAGAAGATTCCAGAGTGCTGCAATATATAGGCATCATGGGTGGAACCTGGGTATCGGGCACACACGTATAGAATCTCCCCCTGGGCGTCACACACAACTTGCATATTGAGGGAGTGGAATGCTTTCTTGTTCCTATAAGTGGCCTCTCGTGCCCGGGGGTGGTGGGGGTCTGAGTGCGACATGTGTGCAGTCAATGGCGCCTACAACCGAGGGGAAGCGAGCTACGGTGTAGAAGTCAGTCATGTTGTTCTGCAGGGCCTGGGGGGTGGTGGGGAAGGTGATGTACTCAGAGGTGTGGGTAAGGAAGGCATCAAGGAACTGGGTGAGGCAGTTAGAAATAGAAGCCTGGATGAGACCCGTGTTCACAGATAGGACAGACTGGAAACTCCCAGTGGCCAGAAAAGATAGAGAAGCAGTGATCTTTAGGTGCACAGGGATGGGGTTGTTCCTATGGGTCCTGGGCTGCAGGAGGGGCTTGAGCTGGTCACAAAGGTGCTGAATGGCAGCCCTATCAAAGCGGTACGTAGTGAGACACTGCAGGTCAGTGAGGTCTAGGAAACTGCTACGGGGCCTGAAAACTCTGGGGTGTGAGTACCTCCTGCGGTGCCTCCCCTCTTCCTCCAACATGTAAGCCAGCATTTAGTGCCTCCATTTCCCCACACTACAGGTGCAATGCAGTATCACCAGTGCTCACCTCTCCCTACCAACTTGGTGAAACACAGCAGCAACAAACAGAAGCTGACACTCACTCTCCCACCACCGACAAACAATGCGGTCACACACAGCAGAGCCACACTGCAAGCACTCTCTGACCCAGTACAAAACCAGGGGCGTAGCCAGCCTTCCGTGGGGGAGGGGTCCAGAGCCCGGGGGGAGGGGGCACATTTTAGCCCCCCCCGGCGCCGCCCCCACTGCCGACATTGCCGCCCCCCCCCCCTCCCGCCGCGAACCCGCCGCCGCTGCAGCCTACCTTTACCTTTGCTGGCGGGGGATCCCACTCCCCGCCAGCCGACGTCTTCTTCTCAGTCGCTTCCTGCTCTTCAATTTGTTTGCTGACATCCTGCACATTGTACGTGCAGGACGTCAGACTCAGAGAACAGAACTGTTCTCTGAGTCTGACGTCCTGCACGTACAATTACGTGCAGGACGTCAGCAAACAAATTGAAGAGCAGGAAGGACTGAGAAGACGTCGGCTGGCGGGGAGTGGGATCCCCCACCAGCAAAAGTAAAGGTAGGCGGCGGCGGGGGCGGGTTCGCCGGGAGGGGGGTCCTGGGGTGAATCTGCGGGGGCTCAGGCCCCACGTAGCTACGCCACTGGTACAAACTCTCCTGCCACACCCTCTAGCCACACACTCTCCAAGCAGTCTTCACAAACAGGCTGCAGCAGTACACAGGACAAAGAGACAAACAGAGACTACAAACAGGTAAGGGAATGAAATATGAACTTGGGGACAGTGAGTGGAGAGGGATAGGGGGAGGGGATGGAGATAGAGGAAGGAGTAGTGGTGTCTGGGTTTGGGGGCTAGAAAGGTAGGGAATGCTGAAAAGGTAAACCACAAATGAGGGTGAAAACGTTCCAACTACGGCACACAGACAAAGGTAACAGGTACTCAACAAACTCTCAGTTTTCTCTCCCAACAACGTTCTCGCCGCTCTCTAACTGCACAAAATCGCTAATGGGTCTAAAGACGACTTCCCCCTTACCCTGGTCGCTTTTATTTCAGGTCTAACTAAGGACGCCCATGTTCCGACCCATGCGAAACCATTTCGCTAGCCATTGTACACTGGGGGGCGCCCATCTCGTAACACCGCCCATAACACGCCCCCTGTGGGGACGACCATAGATGGGAGTCCTTGCGCTGAGGATGCCCTTATGGCCCTGTTTTGATTATTGGATTTGAGTGATCTTCTTTCACAGGGACGCCCATGTGCCTTTTGTGTCATTTTTGGACACCCTTTTCTTTCGAAAATGAGCCTGATTGACTTTGGAAATTAGGATTCAGGAGAATTATAGTTGGTTTCAGAAAATGCTAAAATCCATTGTTTCATAAATTTCTTTTGATTGTGTTCTGTCTGAAGGCTAGGATTCTATTTGCTATCTTTAGGGTGCTAACATTTTTAGCGTGCACTAATTTTTAGCGCTTGTTAATGCTAGAGACACCCATATATTCCTATGGGTGTCTCTAGTGTTAGTGCACGCTAATTTTTAGTGCACGCTAAAAACGTTAGCACACCTACAGTGCGGCTTAGTAAACAGGGACCTAACTTTTTTATTTAATTAATTGTAAGCCACATTGAACTTCATGACTAATGTGGGATAGAAATGTCGATTAATATAATGTAAAGGTAATTTTGTAAGAGCTGTTTTCTGAGCATATACACGAAAAGTCTTTTATGAAATTATCCACATAGGAGACAATTGTATAATTGGGGACTGCCATTTAGGCACCCCAATGCTGTGTTGTGATAGCCTATTTTGTAACAGCATCTGGGTGGCTATATACCATTATAGAATATTGGGCTCTCATGTCTTTAAGAAAAGTCATTGAATACCCCAAAACTGTAGCTTCATTTTGCTTGAAATTCTTGAATAAGTAAATATGGTTCCTGAGGGCTTACAGAGCTGCACGCCTTGGTGTGTATTACCTGCTAAACTATTCTAAACATGTTTTGACAATGAATTAGGTTACAGCATTACAGTAAAATAAATAGCGTATGATGCAAATACTTCATGGAGAAATGAAACAGGTTTTTTCCAGCGGTGAACAGATGAAACAGTGAGAATAACTTTTATCATCTTTAAAAAAAAAAGCCAGTGCCTGAGAATTTATTTCATGTATTAAACAAAACATGTACACACAACCTGCCCAAACCAGCCTGCTGTTCAAACACCAACTACCTGCATAATTTGTCTTAAAAATCAAGAGGTTTATGCAGATAAAAAGCGCACATGCACTTAAGATGTCTCCAGTGGGAGTGCAAAGTATACACATTGATTGTGCTCATACTTTTTTTTCAAATTAAAGGCCTGCATGCATGGATTTCTCCCCTGATCATGTTATATTCCCCAGGAATGTCTCTTTACTGGGGTTAAGTGTGAGATACATATGTACTTTCAGCAGGGAGAAAATCCATTTAGGTAGATTTAGCCGTTCTATCGCACATTTTGTACTGTTAGATTTAGCAAGATATTTAACTTTATTTATGAGTTGCTTTTCTGAGCATAGGCGAAGTGTTTGACAAACGTCACCTGGTAACTTTAGTGAGTGAACTGCCATTGAATATATGGACAAAGTTTAGAAGTTAAAATTAACTGGTTATCTTTGATGCTCAGTGGCTCTTTGAATATCTATCCCCAATTGATTGTTGTAGGTAGGTGTTCCTCTTTTAGAAGAAAAAAAAATAACACTCAGAATCATGTTCACTGAGGTGGATTAATATGACAAGGGATTCCTTTGACATATTCCATCTTTTGGGCATTGAGGTCTCCAGAAAGTGAATAACCGGCATGTATGTGTGTGAATGAATAATGTGAGGCATTAACCAATGGATTCTTTATATGGTGTCAAAGGTCTGGTGTGGGTACAAGATTATTAATTAATGGGCCTTAACAATCAATAAATCTTGATGTCTTTCTGACTGGTCATTCTGAATGATTCTGTTTATTGTAATGTATCATATAGTTAACTTTTACTGCCTAGAACTTTTGGATTTATGCGAGCATTTGCTTGTGCACTATTCTATAATCTCAAGCGTCTAAATCCCATAGCGCACAACTCAAAAGGGGGGGCATGGCCAGGAAAAAGGCATGGGTGGGTCAGGGGCATTCCAAAAAATTGTGTGCAGTTTTATAGAATAGTGCCATTTATGCATTGAAATACCATGAGTTGAGCGCCCAAATTGTAGAGGCAGTCCCACAGTGGGGGCAACAGTCAACATATAAGACTATAATCCCAGCGTTTGAACTGTTTTTAAGTATATCAGATCTTCAGAATTTTTCTCCACCATGACCCCCTCAGTGGTGACTCACTTCACAAGAGTAAACAGCTCAAGACTCGCCGTGCCTTCTCATTGGGTAGTCACAAAGTGGCTCGATTTTCTCCTGTACAGAGTCCCAAATGGTTCAAATAACCAGTGGGCTCGGGCCAGCAGAGAAGGAGGAAGTGGTCTGATGTGCAGGGTGGAACCTGAAGCTAAATTGGAGTGAGAGAGAGCTGGGCAAGCTGGAACATGGAGAGTGATATTACTGGTGAAAGAAGAAGCTGGGGGAGTAGAAAGGCCATATTATTGGAGACATTTTGCACAAATATTTACAAAAAAACATGCAGAATTTTTAAAAAAATATTTTTATTTTTGAAGTTTTACATAATAGTACATCAAAGCAACCAATTGGATAAAAGATGCAGAGTTTTAAAATACTGTGAACAGAATTTCCAAAAATTTTGTGCATAATTTTTCATTTTGTGCCAAGTTGCCCCAGGAGTAATAGGTAGGGTTCTTGCTGTTTGAATCATAGCATTAGTGCTAATGTATGACATGTTTGCTAAATGTATCTTGAGTTTGGATTTTCTTTACGTTTTGCATTTCACAATGTGCCTGGTAGAGAGATTTATGTTGCTATTACTCCGCTGACATGAGAATTAGAATAATTGTATTGTGACTTCCATGGAGAAATGTCCTACTTATGATCTGCACTTGTTGGGGGGGGGGGGGGGGTAGACGTTTGTGAATGCAGAGTATGGTTACATTTAACTCATAAGAACAGCAATTCATTCTCACTACTTGCACCGCCCCCTTAGGCTTCCATCTGCCGCATTCCGCCACACAGGAAACAGGTAATGACTTCAGCGAGCGCGGGACACCAGCAGATGGAAGCCTGTGGGGCCGGTGCAAGCAGTGAGAATGAATTGCTGTAGGCGCTGGGGATGCCTGTACTGACACCGGGGAGGGAAGGTGTTCAGAGACAGGAACGCAGATGCCAGGATGCCATGTAGAAGAGGGGGGAAGACAACAGTGTGGCGCTGTGCCCACCCAGGTCCACGCGTAGCTATGCCACTGATGTCAGCAGATCCTTTTCTGAACTGAGCATAACTCTACCTGAATGTCTTAATTCTGATCTCTATGTTCTATGTAAATGGGGCTTCACATCACATTGTTGATCACATACTTGATCAGACTAATAGTCCATTTAGCCCAGTATCTTGCTTTCAACAGTGGCCAATCCAGGTCACAAGTACCTGGCAGAAAGTTTATTTCACTGTTCTGTGTGCTATGTTGGCATTTGGTTCTTTTACTGTAGTTATACTGCTTCTATAATGTAGGTCACCTATGTCAGGTTGCACTTGTTGTACACCATTTTGGGTGAACCTGTTCATGAAAGCGGTTAATAAGTATTATTTATTTATTTTATTATTTCTGTGTTGTTTCTTACATTTTTCCTAAAAATTATTTCCACAGATATAACTAGTATTCCTTAACTGCCATTGCCCATTTTGTCGAAGAGGTATTCTATCAACAAGAAAGTTGGTGAGTGAATATTTTGATCTTGTTTTTTTACAGTATTCCCAGCAACCATAGTTTGGATTTGCATATACATTCTCTATTCCTTGGTAAAAATCTGAATGCTAAACTTGGTACCTCAATTTCCTTTTTTGACTGTTTTCAAATATGAAGGAGGGGAAATGAAAGAAGAAGGACTGATTAGTTTAGCATGTGCTCACTATTTTGTATAGGATCCATATAAATATTGCTATACTGGGACAGACCGAAAGTCCATCAAGCCCAGCATCCTGTTTCCAACAGTGGCCAATCCAGGTCACATGTACCTGGCAAGATCCCAAAACAGTACAATACATTTTATGTTCTTATTCTAGTGATAAGACAGAGCTTGATGTTGTAAGAGGACACCTATGTGAGAACTCCAGAAGGTGCCTATTTTATAAAAACAATCCCAATTTGGCACAATCCAAACTATCATGGGGAATAACAAAATCTACAAACTGATATCCTTATTCAAATACATTTTTTTGTGGACTGTTAGGTGGGTACGTTTGGAAATTGAGTAGTATCCAGAAGAACACCATAATTCTTCACAGGTCCATTTTTGACATCATCTTTAACGTCATCTTTAAATCAAGATTTAAAAATTATATATATTCCCATCAAATTTTCAGTTTCCAAAAATTTGACTTAGGTGAAGCAACTACTCAGTCACACAGAGAACAGCCTTCCAACGCAGCGCAATATTTCACTTCTGCTGCATCAAGGAAGTCATTCCTGTGAAAGACAACAATCTGTTATTGAAAGCTTCTTCGTGCACATCAACATATAGGACCAAATTCTATAAATGGTGCCTTAAAAATCAGTGCCGAAAAACCACTTGGTTAGCCTAAATATCTGCACCTAAGTTAGGCACAGATCGTGTGTATTCCATAATAGTGCAAATAGTTTTTTGAAACACCCACAACCTACCCATTCCATGCCCCCTTTTCGACTTCCGTGAATTAGAATTCATGCGCACCACATTGTAGAATACATCTAGAAAGTTCTGCGCATACATTCTAATTAAAGCCAATTAGTGCCGCTAATTGCTTAAGAGCCAATTAGCGCTAATTGGCTTGTTAATTAAGTTGTAAGCACAATTTGGACATGCAGCCAAATTAGCGCGCACAAGTTAATGCGCCATATATAGAATTTGGGGGATAGCCCACAGAAACTCACAAATTCACATCAACTTAAGGCACATCCAGATTTTCTTAGTTCAATCCTCTTCTCTTCAAAATGGCTGTGGCATCTGCTGGAATCTGATTATACAGGATCAGCAGACAGCAGGGCACCAATCAGCTTATACTAACAGGCTTATTTTCGAAAGAGAAGGGCGCCCATCTTTCGACACAAATCGGGAGATGGGCGTCCTTCTCTCAGGGTCGCCCAAATCTGCATAATTGAAAGCCGATTTTGGGCGTCCCCAACTGCTTCCTGTCGTGGGGACAACCAAAGTTCCTGGGGGCGTGTCGGAGGCATAGCGAAGGCGGGACTGAGGTGTGCCTAACAGATGGCCATCCTTGAGTGATAATGGAAAAAAGAAGGGCGTCCCCTGACGAGCACTTGGCCGACTTTACTTGGTCCATTTTTCTTATGACCAAGCCTCAAAAAGGTGCCCGAACTGACCAGATGACCATCGGAGGGAATCGGGGATGACCTCCCCTGACTTCCCCAGTGGTCACTAACCCCCTCCCACCCTGAAAAAAACAACTTTAAAAACTTTTTTTGCCAGCCTGAAATGTCATATTCAGGTCCATCGCAGCAGTATGCAGGTTCCTGGGAGGGGAGGTGTGTGTGTGTCAGCGGAGGCATAGCGAAGGTGTGGATGTCCTTCTTTCAAACATTTTAGACGTCCTGAACTGCCCCCCCCCCCCCCCCACAGGGATGGCCAAATTTCAATGGAGTGGAGTGGAGGAGTGGCCTAATGATTAGAGCACTGGTCTTACAATCCAGGGGTGGCCGGTTCAAATCCCAGTGCTGCTACTTGTGATCCAAATAAATAAATAAAGGGGGTAAGGGGGTGTCAGAGGCATAGCAAAGACATGGATGTCCTTCTCACAGAAACATCCACATTTTGGACATCCTCAACTGCCATCACAGGGACGGAGGCATAGCAAAGGACATCCTTCACCCATACTCTAAAAAAAAAAAAAAGACGTCCCTGACGAGCACTTGGACGTGTTCACCTGGACTTCTGTTTTTCTAAAGTTGTAGACGGCAATTTATTTAAGGTTAGTAAGGAAATCGTGTGCAAATGAGCTAACAGTGAGCAGCTCATTTGCATGCGATTTCCTTCATGCATGCCCGTTCCTTTCCAAATCGCTAAGGGATCAGTAAGGGAAGGGCTTTTTCCATTCAGTTAGTGCATCTGGCTGAAGGTAAGGGAGCTATGTACCTGGGAGCAATTTGTGAAATCCACTGCAATGCCCCCTACGGTGCCCAGTTGGTGTCCTGGCATGTCAGAGGGACCAGTGCACAACCAAATGGCTTGGATTTGGTCATTTCTGAGATGGACATCCTCGCTTTTCATTATCGCCGAAAATCAGAAACGACCAAGTCCTGGGGATGACCATCTCTAAGATCGACCTAAATTTGCTGATTTGGGCGGCCCCGACCATATTATTGAAACGAAAGATGGACGCCCATCTTGTTTTGATAACACGGGTTTCCCTGCCCCTTGCTGGAGCCGTCCTGCGAGAACATCCCCAGGAAAACTTGGGCGTACCTTTCGATTATGCCCCTCCATGTCATCCAGTCTAGTTCATTGAGCCCATTAGGGATAGCAGTACACAATTTTATAAAAGCAACGTAGGCACCTATATGCATTTATAAAATGGGCTTCCAGGACTATCTCCAATAGCACACAAATGCTGAGACACGCATGTACACTTGTTCCTGTAAAGTTGTAAATATGTGCATATACTCCACAATACCTGTATATTTTATAAGTACATATACTTTGCAACTCGGGCTGCACTCCACACAGACTATAACCCCAGGAATACCTACAAGCAGATCGCATAAAAATAGACACATACTTTGCATGTTGTATATTTTTTTTATTTATGTATGTGGCCACTTAATTCTCTAAATGCCCTTTTTTGCATGTAAAACAGGCCTTTTTATGCACAGAAAATGCTGCCTAAAATTACACCCCTTATAGGGTGTAATTCTATAAATGGGTGTTGACATTTATGCACCAATTATATGTGTAAAAGATTAGAATAATCATATATCACAACAAGGAATAGAGAGTACTAGTACTATACAACACAGCACGACAATCTCTCTAAAATAGTGGCAATTGATACTTTCATAAGACTATGGCTCTGTGAAGTGCATAGAAATGTAAATAAGAACAAGTGGAAAAAGCCTCTGAAAGAAGCCCAACCACCAACCCAATTGATCGTTTTCAAAAACGAGGGTTGAGGAAAATCGGCTATTTGTCATCACTGGCACAAAAAAAACCCCTTATTTCTTTGGGTATAAAATGCTAACTTCACAGAACTGACTTTGGATGGATCCACAAAGAGAAGTGAGAAATTACTTAACTTCAAGTGTGGTAAACAACATGTAAGTGGTCGGTGGGGAGGACACTTATTGCCACCCATTGAGATGGCGGTGAGGGCTCCCGTGGTAACCTGGCGGAAATATTTTTTAAATATTTCCACTAGTTCCGGAAATGGCACGTGCTAGGGGTAGAACTACTGCCAGCACCCATATTGGGCCAGCAGTAGTTCTGGGTTGCCACACTTGCCTGTCTCTCACTATTGAAAATGTGATAGTGAAACAGCACCACCTAGTGACAGGCCTGTAGGTGGAGGACTCCCGCTTAGAGGGAACAGTGGTAGGCACCCTGTTATAGAATTATCCCCATATGCTTTTTGGGTTAGCATGCAGATCAGGGGCGAAGCCAGACTTCGACGGGAGGGCGGTCCAGAGCCCGAGGTGAGGGGGCACATTTTACCCCCCCCCCCATTTTTGACTCCTCCCCCTGCCGCCACCACCACCAACTTTGACCCCCCCCCCCCCCCCGACGGCGGCGGGGGAGGGTTGGTGGCAGGGGGGTCCAGGGCCAAATCTATAGGGGCCCAGGCCCCCATGACCCCACGTAGCTACGCCACTGATGCAGATTGTTCCAAAGTGTGACATATCATCATTTATTACACAGGAGCTAGGCACCCTACACTATAATAGCTTTTGCAGAACTTTACAAATAAGTTTCATACTTTTTAAACTTTTTACATTCTTTCTTCTTCCCATGTTCTTATATTCGTGCTCTTCATCTCTGTTTACCTGTTCCAGACTTTGCTCTTGCTCAAGTGCATTGTACTTTGTTTAGTTCTGTGAAACTAGTGTTTTATGTTTCACTCTTTTTGAGAAGGCCAGTAAAAGCAGTGCTGGGAAGATGTGATCCCAGTAATCCAGTCCTTTTGTCCAATTCTTGCCTGTGACATTTGGTGTCTGCTGCTCTCCAGAGCACATTTGAGGCAGTGTCACATGAGATCAGCTCTTCATCTAACATCCAGCAGAGAATGACTTGTTGATCATCAGTAAAAGATTAGCACGCTTGTATTTTAGAGAACATTGTTTCCGCCGATACTAGAAGGATTCAAAATTGCTCATGTACTATTGAGTAACAAAACCAGATATGACAGGACAGCTCCAAAACAGATATTATGAAAGATGTAGGCATTAAACATCAGAAGAACTGGACCACTTAGGTGATAAAGTATGTGCAAAGCTACACATTTTGATTTTTTGTTGGAGGGGATCTGCTGTATCAAAACAGTGAAATTAAAGCCACATTTTAGGCTTGGACAGTATAGCTGTGTAGGATCCCTATCTGGTTTCTTTGATGAGTAATTTTCTATTTAATGGAGGAGGTTGCAATAAAGTTTATCTGCAAGGAAAGAGAAATGGAAATGGGACTTGATATACTGCCTTTCTGAGGTTTTTGCAACTACATTCAAAGTGGTTTACATATATTCAGGTACTTACTTTGTACCAGGGGTAATGGAGGGTTAAGTGACTTGCCCAGAGTCACAAGGAGCTGCAGTGGGAATTGAACTCAGTTCCCCAGGATCAAAGTCCACTGCACTAACCACTAGGTTACTCTGAAGAAGAAAAGGAAAACAAGGAGAGACCAGGCTGGGAAGAAGGAAGAGGAGGAAAGATGGACAGCAAGCTAGAGAGAGAAATAGGGTGAATAGGCTGAACTAACTTTGGAAAGAAGGGGGATAGCTGTTGCATTCTTTCAGCTGTTCACATAGAAATATGTGTGTTCTTGTGATCGCATGTAATTTTACAAGCAGATGAGCCCTTTTACTGAGCTGTGTGCCCAACGCATGTCACTTTGGAGTTACCGCCCGGCTACCACATGGCCCTTGCGGTAATTTCATTTTTGACGCACATCCGCATCGCGCGCCAGAAAAGAATTTTTATTTTCTGACGTGTGGCAGAAACTGGGCAGTAATTGTCATTTACAGGTGCGCTGAAAATGGATCTGCGTTCGCCCAAAACACACACCTACACTAGCGCAGCCCATTTTTCAACGCACCTTAGTAAAAGGGCCCCAGAGTAATTTAGGGGACCTTTTACAAAGGCATGCTAGTATTTTTAGTGCACGCTAAAAATAAGCATGCGCTAATCGGGCATCTCTAGCGTTTAGCGCACGCAAATCATTAGCACGCACTAAAAATGCTAACATGCCTTTGTAAAAGACCCCCCTAATAAGAGGCATTTTACCTGCATATACTGGAATATAGACGTGAAAATGCCTTTGTAAAATTACTCTATAGACTTGTAATGGAGATGGTAGGAAAGGTTGAACTCTCAACTTTTACTTAGGAAATTAGCTATTTCCAAACTTTGGTTTCCCTCTAATAATTTATCTGATCTGATTGTTCATAAATAAAGCGTAGACGAAAGCAAAATGGTCTAATAAAATATTTGGGGGATGGAATAATAATAATAATAATTCAATGGAAAATTAAGGGATGGAACAATGAATCTAAAGAGTTAAGAGTTTTTTTTAAACTTTATTTATTAAAAAAACAAATATATAGACAAATCGATGTACAAAAATATCAAGCAGTAGACAAAAGACAAAAATGTTGTTTTACAGTTGTAAAAGGTAAGCATTCATAAAAGTGAATTTGGCTCCCAAGTTCAGGGGCCCTTTTACTAAGCCATGGCAAAAAGTGGCCTGCAGCAGTGCAAGCACATCTTTTGGGTGGGTGCCGGGCCAGTTTTTAGCACATCCTGGAAAAAGGGCCTTTTTTAAGGGGTTGGAAAATGGACATGCGGAAAAATAAAAACCAGCGCCTTACCACCACCTGGGTGGTAGGCATGCAGCGCTTGCCCACTGCCATTTACTGCCAGGTAAGCGCTTCATGGTAGAAATATTTTCTACCGCGTGTTTTCGGAATGCGCCAAATTCAGAATTACCACCCGGGGCATGCGGTAGTCAGGCGGTAGTGCTGATTTGGCGAGAACTGGACACACGTAGGCCCTTATGCCCCTTTATAAAATGGCCCCTCAATGAATCAAAAACAAAGTAGACAAATATCATTCCTGCAAATATGTATATCCAAATAGAATTATATTTACTCAACAGAAAAGCTTACTGAGAAGAAAAAGTTCAGTGCTTAAGAGATTAAAAACACTTATTGGAATTTAACCAGCTTTCCAAATCGTGATAATTTTCTTTTGTTTTTCTTTTTGTCCTGGAGATTGGATACAGTTAACATCATTTCCTAGTTCTGTCAGACTTGCTGTAAGTATGAAGGGAAAGGTTCTTCAGTATACATATACCAAGACAAAATTTTTTATGTAAACATTTCTCAAGTTTGAATCCCTGACTTTCCCTGGAGTGCACACTCTGGACTGGTTATCAGATTGCTTTAGATATAAAGGAAGGATATACTATTTCATTGCAGTTTTGCCAATAACATATAGGCTGTAATTCTGACATAGAAAAGGATAGTGGACCAGATGTTAAAGTATTTGAGTCACGTTGAGGTTGGAGAGGAGGTAGATAAATCCATTCTTGATAAACACAAGTGTTTGCATTCTCCTGCTCGGTATTTTGAGAGTGTGATGAACATTGAAAAATATTCTTTGTGGTTGTTTGAAGCTCATATAGGATGTAGGGATTCTTCCATTTATACATTTTAATGACAAATGTATTCTGTTCGTCATTTGGAAGGGTTTTAAAGTTATAGGATTGTAAACAAGGAAATAGCCTTGCTATCACATAGCTGAAAAATTAGAGGATAATGGAATTTGTCATAAACAAAATTGTAGCGCTGAAACCTCATGTGTTAGATATATTGTAAATTTCGGAAGTCTTGCAAAGGAAGGAAAAATATCTTTTAATAACTGTGTTTATTTAACATGCATTTTCCGTTGAGAGTAGGATTGAGTCAGGCACACAATGGGTGATGTCATCCAACGGCACAGGGTCGGAAGTGTTCTCCCACAGCTCAGAACACAGTTCCAAGCATGCGCAGCCCTTCCCATGCTCAGTAATCTCCTCAGCTCCTTAATATCATTTCTTCCACTCTAGCAAGGGGACGTGAGATGAAGTTCTCCCTCTTTAAAAAGTATTTACCATTTCTGGTGTTGTTTTTTATCTTTTTTCTTCTCAAGAATATTGGCGCTAAAAGCAGTACTATTGTATAAGCCGCACTTAAAGTTAGATGCGGTTTACAGAATAGCGCTTATGCCCAGGACTCACGCCTAACTTTAGGTGCAGCCATTTGCACCAACTGAAACGTAATGCAAATGTGCATGCCTAAATCGGGCGCATATTCCCCGTATTCTATAACAATGCACATAAATGCTAGGAACACCCCCATTCGACCCATGACCCTCTCATTTCTGCACCCATTTTTTACTCACTTGTAAAATTTAGACACAGGTCCTGCACCTAAATTTATGCATATAAGTTCCAATTAAAACTAATCAGTGCCAATTGCTTAACAAGCCAATTAGCACTAATTAGCTTGTTATTCAATTAAATTGCTCATGCAAATCAGGCACATGTCCAAATTCGTGCACACAGTTTTGGGCGAGTTTTATGGAATTAGGGGGTTGTTGCTTTATTTATTTATTTTATTATAAAAAAGATCTCTCTGAAATCAGATTTTTGACCTTGCATGAAGTGCAGCAGAGAAATCCTGAACTTTGATACTCATTCGAAGTGTGTGCTTACTTTGGGTTCTGACCATGCTCAAGAAGACTGCATGCATTGCATGCAAATGTCTCCTAGACAAAAAGGTATTCTCTGAATACACTTCATGACCAGTCGTAGGCAGAGGAACATCTCTGAAAGAAAAAAATCAGAAAAGAGTTAGCTGTGCACAGTTGTCAATAACCACTGTACTTACAAGTCAAAAGTCTTCCATGAAGTGGCCTTCAGCATCTCAATGTGGTAATTTCCATGCTCCTGCTGCCCAAGGGGATCACAGACTGTCTCTGAACAGAGAAAAGCTGACCAAATCTTAGAGGCCTATAGCACTGCTGCCAAGTGCCTGCCAAAGCCAGAAGGGAAGGAGGTTGTTTCTGCCCCTTCATTGCACTCAGAGGAGCATAAGCACGACAGCCCAATCTCACCTCCAGCCAAGAAGCAGCACTTGGATTCCTCTACAGAGCAGTTCATTTTCTGTCTCGGCCCTGGGATGTGCCCCCCCCAACACCCCAACTTACCCTCAGTGCCAGATAGGGAAGCGGGGATGGGTGTAAGGCACCCAGGAGCGGCGGTTCCTCCCGCTGGTGGCCCAGGGTGCATATGCGTGCACCAGTAGCGCCTTTGAAGTCCCGCGATGGGAGTAGGGTTGTGGCGCTCCCCGCTGATATCAAACCCTCCTAGCATATTTCAGGGCAATGGGACCCTGCAGTCATTGTCTCCACAACTGCTCTGCCTGCCTAGCACTGGCCTCAAGCCCAGCCTGAATGTTCCTGCTTCCAGCCTAGCTTCTGATTTCCTGCTTCCAGCCCAGCCTCCATGTTCCTGCGTTCCTGTCTCCTACCCAGGGCCCAATTCTACCGGGCCTGCTCCCCAAGGGCTCTTTTCAGAGCCACCCCAGGTTCTGGGCCTGCTGGGCCTGCCCCCCAAGCTACCCCAGGTCCCAATTATGCCGGGCTTGCCCCCAGGCCCCTGCTCCAAAGGGCTCTTTTCAGAGCCACCCCAGATCCTGGTTCTTCTGGGCCTGTCTCCAAGGGCTCTTTTCAGAGCCATCCACTGGCCTCCTCTCCTCTACAAGTGTCTGCTGTCCATCAGGACCTTCCTGACCTCCCAGTTGGGAGTTTGGCGGCAGTCCAAGGGCTCATCATCTAGACCTGTGCCAGGCCTATGATTGATGCTTAGCAAATTGTAGAATGCTTCTCAGCTGTATAACTTTGATAGGTTCTAGATCCTGAGTTTCAGTCCATTTAAAAATGTTTCCTATTGTATGTACTGTCTCAGATAAAGCTAGAACAAAATCATCCACTTCTTTAGGGAACTCGAGTGCCTCATCTTTGTCTGAAGTATTGTCCACAAATTGACGTGAATTTACCAACTTGCTAATTTCAGCATCACTTAGCTCATGTGCAATGGAGCAAATTTCTTCACATTCATTTTCCCCGTGTATCCAGGATTCTACATTTGCAGTTGCAACATCTACTCCAATCCGTGATAAATTATTTGAAATTTCTTGCTTCCGTTCAACATCAATCTTTCCCATTTCCTCCTCTGAAACCTTCAAAATTGCTGCTGTTATCTGAGTCATCTAGATCAAGTACTGCTCTGCCAAATGCCTCTGAAAATCCTGACATCCAGCAACAGTTCATTGTTTCAGCGCTTATTTAGACTCCATGCCTCAGTGGCAATGTAAAAGAAGCCCCTTATAGATAAACGTTTCAGAAGATCAGGAACAGGTAGGTTTCTGTCTAACATTTGGGTTACCAATTTCTTCTATAGTGCTGCTTAATTATGGAAGTGACCCCTTGGTCCAATGGTTGGATCCTGGAGGTTGTATTTTTGGGCAGATATTCAAACCTGACTTTGCCATCCTGGGATATCAGATTTTTAGGTGGCGGGTGGGCAGGACAATTATCCAAGAGCAGTATTGCATTCTCTTTCAGATGCCTAGTCCGCAAATGTTTTCAAATAGAAGGAACAAAGTCATTATGGAACCAGTCCTGGAAAATTTCAGGAATTGTTATACAAAAAGGGTAATGATTTCATGTTAACATGATGGAAACAATGAGGCCTTTGGTACTTCCCAGTGCAATGAGGTGTAAGTTTGTGGCTGCCCATTGCATTGATGCAGAACAAAATGGTTAGTCTTTGGCTAGTTTAAATCCTCTTTTTGTTTTTTTTTTTTTGCAGTCATCCTTCTTCAACGCTAGTTTTTTGTCTTCATCATTTTATAGAATATTCCAGTTTCATCAGCATTGTAGACCTGTTCTTCTGTGTAACTTCCAGCCTCAATAATTTCTTTCCATTTCTTTGGGTAGGATCAAGCAGCTTGCTGATCTGAAGATCATTTTTTGCTTGCAATCACTGTTTGAGATATCCTGTGCCTTCCATCACTTGCTTTGAATTGAGTGGTTTCGCCGTTCAGTGTTCTGTTGAATTTCTCCACTTGCATTAATATTATATGCCTTGAGATTGAAATGCCCTTTTGCTGTTGCTGCACGAACCATGTGAACAATACGGAATCCAAGGCCACATCTTGTGCTAACCTTGCATGTTTTCGTTTGAGAATGCATTCTTCGTTGATTTTGTGCAGGTAATCCATGATCTTTGGTCAATTTTTCAATCATCCGTGCAGAGTTGATTCTGAAACATTTAGGTCTCTGGAGACATTTGCTTTTTGTTTCACTATTATCAATGCGCTGTATTGCTCTTAGTTTCTCTTCCAATGTATACGATGTGCCGCTTGCAATTTTCAGGAACAGTGAGCTGGAACCATGTTTCAACTAGAAGGGCACATTAAACACTTGAGCCAGGACTGTGCATCAAACATTTGAACAGGAATTGTATGCGTCAACCATGTGAGCTGGGACCGCTCGTCAACCATATGAGCTGGAACGGTATGCGACAACCATGTGAGCCGAAAGGGCACTTCAACCATGTAATTTGCGCTTCAAAAAACTGCTTGCCATTTTCAAGAGCTATGAGCTGGAACCACGCTTCAACCATGTAAACTGGGACTGCGCGTCAATGATGTGACATTTTTTATACTAGGCTTGTACAGTATAATCACGGAAAAGATACAAAGGTTCTGGGAGTCATACTAGGTATGTACAGTATAATCAAGCAAATGGTACAAAAATTCCGGAAGCCATATTTGCTACCATATTATAACCAAATTTGCGTTATAACATTGTGCATTATGATGAGAGAGCGGTGTATAACCAGGACAGTTGTGACCAACTCAGGCTTGCAGGTGCTTCTATTTATTCATTCATTCATTCATTCATTCAATTTTTATCCCATCTACTGTTCCCTCTAAGCTGAGCAGGTGTCCTCCAACTGCACTGCTACCAGTAGAGGGTGGTGCTTCAGTGTTGTGTTTTCCGTCTATAGGGACAGACAGAACTTGCCTGTCCCTCACTATTGAAAATGTGATAGTGAAACAGCACCCCCTACTGGCAGGACTGTAGATGGAGGACTTCTGCTCAGCTTAGAAAGAGCAGTGGTCCGGTCCTCCTAACATTGCACAGAATGGATTATAACATAACATACACAGTAGGGAAGAAGCACAATGGGCCCCAAGAATTCATGTGAAGGAACAAATTTATTAGTACATTTGTTGCGTCATACCAACTCTTGGGGCCCATTGTGCTTCAATCTTACTGTGCATAGTTCATTGCACTTTTGAATCCCTCGCTTCTGTCCCTGCAAAATAACATACATGATCCATTTGGTCGTAAACAAATCTCATATAATGACAAATCAAATAAATAAGTGGAGCACATCAATAAAAATAAAATACTAACTAAACAAACGTTTTTATAGCTATCCTGAACTTCAACAAATCGTTAATAGATCTGTAAAAGGAAGGGACTTTGTTCCATAAGCAAACAATTGAGTGATAGTAAGCACAGGAACGGGTTCATTCCAATTGTAAAGATCTGCCTGAAAGCATTGCAGAAAGTTTCTCGTCCTCAGAGCACAGTGAACAATTGGGTACATAAATCAATACCTTCCTTAACAGCCAGGAACAAATACATGAACATTCCTGAAAGCCAAAATCAGTAACTGAGAAACACAGGGCCTGCTATTCAAAATGATTTAAAAGGCCATTTGAATTGCTTGTGTGGGACTAGATGGCAATTTTTCAGTGAAACTTAATCAGACAGTGCCACTAAACATTGCCTCTTAATGGCCAACCCCTAACCAGCGAAGTTAGTGGGTGGACCGGGGGACATATTTTGGGCAGAACGGTCACCTAGCTGGTTAGCAGTGATATTCAGTACTCAAACTAGTTAGGAGCTTGCATCAGTGGCGTAGCCAAGGGTGGGCCTAGGTGGACCCAGGCCCACCCACTTTGGGTTCAGGCTCACCCAGTAGCAGCTCACCTATGATGTGGCTGGCAGGGATTCCCAAGCCCCACCAGCTGAAAACTCCCAATAACTGTCCCTCCTGCATACCTTGTAAATAGTAGATCTTTGCCTACAGCAAGCAGTGACTAATACATACTGCTTGCACCTGCCCCACAGCCTTCCCTCTGATGTATTCCCGCCTATGCGGAAACAGGAAGTTGCATCAGTGGGAAGGTAGTGAGGCCAACATGAGCAGTGTGTATTAGTTGCTGCTTACTGCTGGTGAAAGCCTACTATTTAAATGGTATGCAGGAGAGGGTGGATGTTTAAGAGACCATATGGCATGCAGGTGAGAGAAGGAGAGACCAAATCACCTATGGGACGGGACAGGGTTCTGCCCACCCATCTTGGGCCCAAGCCCACCCAAAATTGGGTGTCTAGCTACGCCCCTGGCTTGCATAAAGTTAGGACAATAAAAGACTGTTCTAACTTTATGCGGTGAAAGTAACTGGGCACTGGTCTGAATATTGGCCAGTGTCCAGTTACTTTCCAGGTAGAAACTCCAGCTGCTCCCCCCCATCCCAATCCCCCCACCACCTGGAATGGAAAGAATCCACCCTCCCTCTGACCTGATTCCCCCCCCCCCCACCTACCTATGCACCCCCAGAAGATACTGCAATTTAGGCCCAAGCCCCCACCTGTGCTGGCTCCCCCCTCCCCCCAGGCTTATCTGTGATGGTCTATAAGTACATAAGTATTGCCATACTGGGACAGACCAAAGGTCCATCAAGCCCAGCATTCTGTTTCCAACAGTGACCAATCCAGGTCAAAAATACCTGGCAAGATCCTAAAGAAGTACAATACATTTTATGCTGCTGAAATAAGCAGTGGAAATTTCCCCAAGTCCATTTTAATAATGGTCTATGGACTTTTCCTTTAGAAAGCCATCCAAACCTTTTTTAAACCCCGCTAAACTAACTGCTTTTACTACATTCTCTGGCAATGAATTCCACAGTTTAATTACACATTGAGTGAAGAAATATTTTCTCTGATTTGTTTTAAATTTACTACTTTGTAGCTTCATTGCATGCGCCCTAGTCCTAGTATTTTTGGAAAAAATAAACAAGCAATTCATGTCTACCCATTCCACTCCACTCATTATTTTATAGACCTCTATCATATCTCCCCTCAGCCGTTTTTTCTCCAAGCTGAAGAGCCCTAGCCACTTTAGCCTTTCCTCATAGGGAAGTTGTCCCATCCCCTTTATCATTTTAGTTGCCCTTCTCTATACCTTTTCTAATTCCACTATATCTTTTTTGAGATGTAGTGACCAGAATTGAACACAATATTTGAGGTGTGGTCACACCATAGAGCGATACAAAGGCATTATAACATCCTCATTTTTGTTTTCCATTCCTTATAAAACCTAACATTCTATTTGTTTTCTTAGCCGCCGCCACACACTGAGCAGAGGGTTTCATCATATCATCAACAATGACGCCTAGATCCCTTTCCTGGTCAGTGAATCCTAATGTGCATTACATAGCTATAATTCAGGTTCCTCTTTCCCAATGCATCACTTTGCTCTTGTTCACATTAAATGTCATCTGCCATTTAGATGCCCAGTCTCGTAAGGTTCTCTTGTAATTTTCCATAATCCTCCTGCAATTTAACAACTTTGAATAACTTTGTGTCATCAGCAAATTTAATTACCTCACTTAGTTACTCCCATCTCTAGATCATTTATAAATATGTTAAAAAGCAGAAGTCCCAGCACAGACCCCTGCGGAACCACACTATCTACCCTTCTCCATTGAGAATACTGACCATTTTACCCTACTCTCTGTTTTCTATCTTTTAACCAGTTTTTAATCCACAATAGGACACTATCCCATGACTCTCCAATTTCCTCTGGAGTCTTTCATGAGGTACTTTGTCAAACGCCTTTTGAAAATCCAGATATACAGTATTGACTGGCTCACCCTTATCATGTTTGTTCACCCCTTCAAAGAAATATAATAGATTGGTGAGGCAAGATTTCCCTTCACTAAATCTATGTTGGCTTTGTCTCATGAATCCATTCTTTTGAATATGCTCTGTAATTTTGTTCTTTATAATAGTCTCTACCATTTTGCCCGGCACCAACATCAGGCTCATCGGACTATAATTTCCCAGATCGCCTCTGGAACATTTCTTAAAAATCAGCGGTAGGCCGGGGGTAAGGGTTCCATCATGGGTGAGGGCCTAGGCCTACCTTGCTGTATCTTCAGGGGATGGGTGTGAAAGGGAGAACAGGCTGGGAGGATTCTTTCCATTCCAGGGGGGTGGGTGGGGAGATCAGGATCTGGGCACAAATGTCTTATGCAGGTTCCAGCTAAATATTGGCCAGGACCCGCATAAGCTCCAGCGGCCAGGGCACTGTGAATTAACCCTGGATATTCAGTGCTGGTACTCAGACATGACCCAGCACTGAATATCTGGGACTAATTTAGCTGGCAACAGCCAGTGTTTTAAAAACAAAACAAAACACTGATTGCCACCAGCTGAATATTGGCCAGACAATGTTTTTCTTTAAGAAGCCAATGTAGAGAAGAAAGAACTGGCGAAATATGTTTCTATAATCCAGTATTTGTCAAAAGTCATGCTGAAGTATTCTGTACACATTGCAATATTTTATTACTTTTAGTTGATAGCCCCTAAAAGAGCATTGCCATAATCCATAACCATGATAAGTGTAAAGTAATTATGCAAAATCATTTTTTTAGTTCAACCTCTTTATTAACAAAGAAAACAGAGACAATACAACCCCTCAACAACCTGGCATTTCACAGACACATTACATTGCCCCATATTACAAACAAGCTGATATTTCGTTCAAAATCACCCCATAGCATTTTGACAATACAAATCTAAAGGAACCCAAACATTTTTAAACATTGAGAAGCTCTCTGCCTTTTAATCGCTGCAGTCTCTTTGTACTTTCTAGTCAGACATATAACATTCCACCAAGCATTCATAGACAAAGCAGTGTTGTCCTTCCACACAGACAATATGGTCCATATTGCTATAGTCATAAGTACATCAGAAAATCTAACCCTCTTTTTTCTTGTCAGATGAGTTAAAGTATTTGACCTCCAAATGTCTATTTTATAATTCAAATCAGACCACATTTCTAAAACACTAGAAATGTGCTTCCATGCTGGAACCCAAAGCTCCTTCAAATTCACACAAGCATACAACATATGAGACAAAGTACTTACATCAGACCCACAGTCAATTTTGCAATCTTTGAAGGGGTCCATAAAGACTGATAGGCTACATAATACAAAGACTGAGTCACTACTGCCAACAATATTGGTTGACAGTTGCTAGTCCAAAAAACTTCCCATTCTTTCTTAGAAAGATCCCCCTCCCCTCCAAATCGTGCTCTCAAACTCTCTAAAGAGCATCACATGCACATCCACAACTGGACTTTGCCCTCTTATATATACTGTAGATGTCTTAAGTGAATCTACAAGAGTAACACAAAAATCACTTACTTGGTAACATGCTAAATGATGGTAGAAAAAGACCTTCATGGTCCATCCAGTCTGTCCAGCAGTCACATTCATTATCAGAGCATTATTGAACCAACAGTTCAATATTATTACAACATTTTACTCGATAAGTTCCACTATATGGCGCCTTCCCCTCCTCACTGACCTGCACTAATATTATTTGAATATGGTTTAAAATATGCATACTTTCACCTGATCCGTCCTTGCCATTTCCAGGGCTTAAACCATTAAAAAGTCTGTCCTGCACTGGCCCTGCTTCTCAGCTACTGGAGTTGCTGTCAAAACCCTAATATGCTGAAATATTTAGTTGTACGGTGTACTTCTGATCTGTCTTGCCATTTATGGGACACAGACCGTAGAAGTCTGTCTGGCACTGGTTTCACTTCTTCACTGCTGGAGCTGCCATTTAAGCACTACTCCTGCCTATCCTAAATGAACTTATAACTGTTGATGTGTTGAGCTTTGTTTTGATACTATCCTCTTTTTATTTATTTCCTGACGTTACTCCGAAGTCTGCCACCCCACAACCTCAAATTATGTCCTCTAATTTTATACCTAGAAATTCCAGAGAAACATAAGGACAAATCCTACAGGGCTGCTGAAGATAGTAAATACAAAGAAATAATGGCAGATGAGTATGATCAAAGTTTAAACCTGTGTCTAATTCCATACCTAAGCACCTACTTTTCCTTACCCAGTAGATCTGTTCCTAGAGCAAACTAGGACGAAGACCGGAACAACTGTCTCTATGAATCCACTTAAGTTTAGTCTTAAAAGACTTTAACTGTAATCGATTCAGCACATATTCAATTCTTAATAGCTTCTAAACAGTTTTGCAATTTCTCTAACTGAAGCTCTCATTCTAACCATTGAATGTCATCAACGTAAGTATCAATATGCATACCATACATAGTCACGATTTCTGCAACAGGTCTAATATACAAATTAAAAAGCAACTGAGATAAAGGGTACACCCTAAGAAACTCTGAATAGTAAGGGCTTCGGAGCTGATACCTCTGACCCCATCAAGATGCACTGATATCTGTCCTCCAAAACTGACTTAAACCAGGAGAGGACAGTCCCACATGCCCAATATAATCAGAAAGTCTGTTCAATAAAATAATGTAATCCAACGTGTCGAAAGGTTCTCTACATTCATGTGATGATATTTGTCTAGCCGGCATAAAACGATACTGATATTTTGAAGCTGCTAAAAACAGTTTTTGCCCTCATCCTTCTCAAAAATTACTCAACTGATTTTTCTGAAAATTGGCAGTTTCACAGCAATTTATCAATTTGTAGAAAATAAAGAAACTGACCTGTTTTGGTGAAACATGGAATAAATGAAATTCACAGTTTAACCTAGAAGTACCATTGAAACTATGGCATTTCAGCTATTTATACATTAACATTTCAACAATCATATATTTGATTGGCCAGTTCTGATTTCTCTGTGTGAAGGATCCCAGCTGAAAAGGGTTTCATTGATCCCTTATTGCATGGTGAATTTGTGACAAAAACATAGAAGCAATCAAAATATGGGCATAGGTAGCATCCTACCTCTTTGTTCTCTTTAAGGCATTGCCTTGGTTGTCTTTCAGTGGCGTAGCCAAGGGTGGGCTTGTTTGGGTTCAGGCCCACCCAGTAGCAGCATACCTATGATGTGGCTGGCAGGGATCCCCAAGCCCCACCAGCTGAAAACTCCCAAGTGTCCCTCCTGCATACCTTGTAAGTAGCAGATCTTCGCCTGCAGTGAGCAGTGACATACATACTGTTCGCACCGGCCCCACAGCCTTCCCTCTGATGTATTTCTGCCTAGGCGGAAATAGGAAGCTGCATCAGAGGGAAGGGTGTGGGGCCAACATGAGCATTGTGTATTAGCTGCTGCTCGCTGCTGATGAAAATCTGCTATTTAAAAGGTATACGGGAGAGGGGGGATGTTTGACAGACCATATGGCATGCAGGCGAGACCAAATCACCTGTGGGACGGGGCGAGGTTCTTCTGCCCACCCATCTTGGGCCCAGGCCCACCCAAAATTGGGTGTCTGGCTATTCCCCTGTTGTCTTTCAACAACAAAAAAAAAGCCATGCTTGAGAAACACCCGTACATCAGCTATGCTCACAAAACCTAAAAGTGGAGAAAGTGTTACTGTTTAAACAAGTGTTGTGTGGAATACAGATAAGCAGTAAGTGGAAGAGCATGCTGAATAAATGTCATAGGTCTTTGGCCCACTTGTGATGAGCAATAGGAAAAAGCTATAGTGTTTGTTTCAGAAACTGGCTAGCAATCTGGTATTTATGCAGAATGGTTGCAGATGTGTGACTGGCACTATAGTGCTCAAATAGTATTTAGATGCTGGCAACTGGAAGAAATCCCAGCTTTCCCTTGTGACTGGGAACAGCTGACACTCACTCTTACAGCTGAGAGATCGTCCATTTAATTGAAGACCTAGATCTCATAGTTCTAAAAATTAGATTTACACAACAGTCAGTGCATCAGTTACACCCCATCTGTTCAGTTAACAGTCTAGCTGTAGATCTGTAATATTTACACTCCCTCTCTGTGTTTCCCATCTTTCTATCCTCCCCCCCCCCTTATCGGCCTCCATCCAGTAACAGTTTTAATTGCTACAGGCTCGAAAGAAGAAGTCTGATTAGCAGATGTTAAAGGGGAAGCCTTTCCAGTAGACCTTGGTGTGAAATGGTAATGTGAGAGGACCTGTGTGGGAGCTTGCAGGGGCCTGACTGATTGCTGCCTGATGTTGTTGATTTGGGAATTGCACAAGTTTTTCTCATTCTGCGGAGACCAGGTGGGAATGTTTATAGGAACAGAAGCAGCAGCAAAAGCAGGCTGCAGTCTAGAGTGCTGCATTTGGAAACCGCTAGCCCCACTGAATCACAGCTTCAGAAAAACTTATTGGCATTGCAATTTTACATGTGTTGCCAAAGTTGTACATTACCAGCTAGAGTTACTAGCATGTGCTATCATGCTAGTACATGTTATTTTACTGCAGGTCCCATTTTAGTTCAATTTCTTTATTGACTTTTCAAAACACCATACAAAACCAATAAACTAACCAAAAGAACAGACAACAAGCAGAACAGTAATAGGGATCAGGAGACATTGCTAGCAACAGGATCTTGTAAAGAATCCAAAAGAAATAGCTCTATGTGATTCCAAGTAAGCAGCAGACTGTTGCATGCCTACATCTTTTCAGCTTCATACCATTGGTAGAGGCAGACAGTGTTCCACCAAAAAGTACAGTTAAGAAACCTTGCAATGAGACCTCATTACTAATAAGGCATGTTAGTGGCAGTGCATATTAAAAACTTTAGCTATTAATGGTCGTGACCCCGTTCTGTAAGTGGGGATTATCCTAGGTAGTGGTTAAAGGGTTCACCTTCAGAGACTGCAGCCAAAATTCATCACGACAGGCAGCAGGTTCCTGGAATGGAACCAGTAATTGCTGGGAGGCCATAGCCTTGGGGATTACTCACTCCTCTCACTCCACATCAAATATGTAGTACAAATTCCAGGTTTTGCTCCAAACCAGAGAACCTTACTGGCAACTGAGTTCAAACAGTAGGCAGAGCAGGAAAACTACAAAAAAAAATTAAGGATCTCCATTCCATGGTTCACAGTTTCAATAATGTGGTATCATTGATGCTGAAGAAAACTATCCAAAGGCAATCTAACTGAGACTTGTGCCTCCTGATGCACCCTCTGAGCTTTCTATGCTACATTACTTCAAGGAAATTTCAGAAAGCATTTTCTGTACTTCATGCCTTGTGGAAGACTCTGTCCCAGATCAAATGCCGCAAAAAGATCAAGAGAAACCAAGATGACAAACTTCTCCCTATCCAGAGTTCAGTGAATATCGCTCGAGAAAACAGTGAGAATGATCTCAATATTATGCACTGATGGAAATCCAACTGTCCTTCCAACGACTAGGTACCTGCACCAGAATATAGTGATTGTTCATCACAGCAAGAATGAAATGCCTGTGGCTCAAGGATGACTCTTTAGCTAACTGTACTAGAACTGGATCTGAAAAAGATGAAGAATTTCTCATAGAGAAAAGAGTTTTACCAAGCTAAACTCAGATACCTTATCAATGAATTCCAAGAACTAGACAATGCTGAGGATGAAGAATCAGATGGAGTAGCCCCAGTTGTGTCCTTGTGACCAACGGAAGCAAGTAATTAAGAATTTAAACTTTCCTCTAAGTTCGTTAACTAAAAGAAAAAAATTCAGCAAATTCATCAACCATCATCCAACAATCATCAATCAATCGTCAAGTGTAAAAGCAGAAACAGGACTGTACTGGATGCAGAAGGGTCAAAAGGTTAAGAAAACTTGTTGGTAATCTGAAAGAACTTGTAGAATGTATCTGAATCATCTTTTTGGCTTCCCTATTAGGGAACAGTTTGATAATAGGCAGTCAGATACTCCTTACAGAGTGATCCGTATACCATGCTTTTCTAAAGGAGATGGAAACCATGGTGAAAGCATGGATGCATTTATTTAAGGGGCCACGTATGTCTACAAGACGGCAGTGACATTTTACAAAGCAGCTGATAGAATATGATCCTATAACTCTGCCTAGTGCACCAAAGGAAGTAAATTAAAATCTAATATAATTAGAAGTTATGATTACTAGTCATGGTGATATATTTAAGCTAGATTCATTCTTTCACAATACATTTTACAAAGATTTCAAAATCCAATTTACATATACAAAATTTAGGATTCTGTTAAGACCTAATACGCAATTAGCGCACCAAAAGAGACTTACCACAAAACACATCAAAGCGATTTGCAGTATTTTGACTTTTAACATGCTAACCCATGCATTATCTATATTTTAAAAACATTTCTTGAAAGGAGTGTGCCATAGGTGGAGAATGCAAAAATAAAAAAATAGTCAATCCCGATACAATACCTAGAGAATTACACAATCCTGTGACACTTATTTAAACTTTGTTGAAAAAGGGAACAAAGGAGAATTCAGTATAGGCTGCTTCCATAGCCGAGCTTAAATTTCAGTGAGTTTAGTAGAAAAACGGCTCACTTGAAAGCTCTATATATCATTAATACTCACTCCTTATTTTGTAACCCATAATTTATTTCTTTTTTATATATCAAACACATATTTAACGTTATACATTTTATTATATCCAACCAGGGGTGTAAAAAATTCAATAGGAATCCATATACACCATTCCCCAATTCCGTTGGCTGAAAAAACTATTCAAAAAATTTATAGTATGTCCCTACATTATATAAAAAAGCACCAGAATATTGACGTTTGGAACAGATAGTGAAACAGCAAGGAAATATAAGTCAAGATAAGTTTGCTCCTTTCTGTTCTTCTATATTCCGGTGCTTTTTTGTATAGTGTATGGACATATTATATATTTTTTGAATAGTTTATACTTTCAGCTCCAACACTGATCTGTACTTTCTGGTTTCTTCCATTTTTATCTGCCCCTCTTTCCACTCAGAATTCATTAACCTATAACTTTCCATCTTTCTCTCATTCCAGCTGTCCCATTCCTGCTCCTCTCATTCCACAATATTGCTCCTGTCTCTCTCTCTCTCTCTCTCTCTCCCCCCTTCCACCATCCAGATTGTCCTGTCTCTCACTCTCTCTGTTGCCCCTCCGCTTCTATGCAGCATTGCTCTGTTTCTCTTCCCCATCCAGTACTGTGCTCTTGCTTTCCCTCCCTCCCCACCATCCAGCATTGCCCCATCTTTTTTTTCTCCCCCTCCCGTCAAGTATTGTCCCTGTCTGTCTGTCTGTCTGTCTCTCTTTCTCTCTCGCACTCCCATTTCATCTGATATTACCTCATATTTCTCCCCCCTTCCAGTATTGCCCATCTCTTTCTCCTACCCTGTCCACCACCCATGAAGCATCTTTCATTCCCTTCCTACTACTACCACATCGTTCAAGCCCGCGGCTCTTTGCACACTGCTGCATCCTCTACCAGTCCCGCCCCCTCCCATATCAGCTTCCTGATTTAGAGGGTGTGAGACCAGCAGAGGAAGCAGTGGTGTGCAGAGAGCCACAGCCTTGTGCATCTTTGCTGTTTATTTACCCCATGATAAAAACAGACAGGTGAAAAATATAATACACCTGCAAAATTCTGAAGCTTTTTTTCCCCGTTTAAAAAATAGTTTTCTTGCATGAGAGATTAAAGCCCAGTGTCGTTTGTTAATACAGACTGCACACATTGGTTTAAAATACTGCACACATAACTAGTGGAGTCTAATTTCTTTGTGGCTTTATAGTCACTTCACTCCTCTCGTTGAAGTTTGTGTGTGTTGCAAAAATCTCTCCATACACATACAAGCCTCCATGTGATACTGTCCTTTTTATACATGAATCCTTAGAAAAATGTTTGTTGCTGCTACTTTTTTGGGGGACATACACAGGTATTTCCAGTGGCCTTAAACATATTTTACAAGAAGCTCCACATTCAGCAGGTCTTTTGTAAAATATGCTGGAAGTTGTGAACATCCTGACTTGGAAGTTCCATTTCCAGCCTAGGTTCCCTATGCAATATAGGCCTTTTAAGGCAGTAAAAATTGTTTATGTATATCAGCATGTTTTTTTTAATGTCTATGTACAGGTTAAAAAGACCGTGAAGAAATATATGCACTAATATATATAGGCATTAAGGAATCCTTTTACTAAGGTGCGTCAAGGCCTGCTGGTATAGACGTGTGTAGGTCCATTTTTCAGCTCGCCTGCAAAAGAAGGCCTTTTTTGGGGGGGCCGAAAATGGACATGTGGCAAAATAAAAATTGGCGCACATTCATTTTGGGCCTGAGAACTTACCGCCACCCATTGACCTAGCAGTAAAGTCTCATGGGTTAACTGGGCAGTAATGGTCTAAGTACGTACAATGCTGATTACCGCCCGGTTAGCACCGCGTGCTGGAAATTTTCCGGCAGGCCTAGTGGACGCGCGTAAAAAGTGAAATTATCACCCGGGCAACGTGGTAGCCGGGAGGTAGTTCAAAATTGACGGGCTTAGAATGCACGTATGCGCCTATGCGGCTTTATAAAAGGGCCCCTAAGAGGGGACGTTATCAATATGGGCTACCATTAGGAGGGGTTATTTTACCACAATTTGCACAGGTGCTATTTTATGCAGTCAGAACTAGTTACTAATAACCAGGTTAATAGTAAAATATCCGTCTTAATGGTAGCCCATGTTGAAACTTCCCCCTTAAATATTATACATGGGAAAGAGATATGGGGCCTGTTTACTAGAGTGTGGTAAGAACAGTGTAGGTCAAAGTACTTAAGTAAAAGTAAAAATAAATGTATATTTTAATACTTAAGTAAAAGTACAGTGAAAAACACAATTAAAAATTTACTTTAAGTAAAAGTAAAAAAAAGTTATTGCCTAATATAATACTTTTTGAGTAAAAAGTACCACAACTACAATGAATGCAACTATTGTTAACATTTTTTATCCCAACAACTTTATTGCTCTACAGTTGAATCCACTTTGATTTTAGTAAAAAAAATGTTTGAAAATGACCGTCACTCCTGCGACTGCGCTTGTGAGTCATTAATTCAGCACAGCTAAAAAGATGTTCACTAGAAGAAAGTAGATTATTCAGCTTGATAAAAAGTTCCATCAAATCAGGCCAAGTTGCAGTATTACTGATGTCTTCTCACTGGGTCTGCAGGTTTTTTTCAAGGGAATATCTGAAACACTTGACTTCTGTATAAGCAAAAAATACTTTTGTCATCATTATTGTCATTATTGTGATAATTCATCACTTTCATCTTCATCTTTATGTTCGTTATCATCATCATGCTGTCCAGTTACAAAGAAGTTGGCATTGTTCTTCTAACAGTATTTTGTCTGATGGCAAACTCTGTTTGAATATCTTTAAGAACTGATGCAAGAACGTCAGATATGTGGGAACTCTTCAGTCTTAAGTCCAGACAAGAAAACGTCCTCTTTAAAGACTCTTATCAATCAAGTAGATTGTCACCCCAATATAAAATTTTCTATGGGACCTGCAGTCTGTTGTGATAGAGACATACGTCTGTTCACCAAGAATTGCAACCACCTTCCCGCTTCAAAGTGACCCAACTCATAACTGTTCTGTAAGGCGGAGACCAGTAACCACTTCAACAAACACAGGCAACTCCACTGTCCTTACAGGCTATATTCACTGAGTAGCAAAATTTAAGATGAGATAATCTACTTTTTGTGTGACGAGATTTGCAATATCAAAATCTTGTTCCCAGTTTTACTATTTCATATGGTTTACTGAGGAATCATTATTTACATCTCACTTCTGCTTTTATTTTTTTTTTTTTTACTTTTAACTGCAAGAATCAGATATAACTGAGTAAAAGTAGTAAAAATTGGCAAAATTATTACATCAGTAAAAGTAACAAATGTTATCCTATACTTCTTTACAACTAAAAGTGATAAACCTCTTACTTAAGTACAGTACCTAGTTACATTTACTTAGTTACTGTACAACACTGGGTAAGATTTTGCAGTTACCTTGCATTAACAGCAAAATTGAAGTGTATTAGTCTATATACTGGACAAACCAAACAGAGGAAACTATAATCTGCAGAAGATATCAAGCAGTCCACAAGAAGCAGTGTTTAAAAAAAACCCTTTATTCCAATCAATCTGGAACATACAATGCCTGAAGTGGCCACATTTTGCCTCCTAGAGGCTGTGTCAGGAGCTTAGACTATTAGGGTCCCACTGGGCACATACACATAATAGTTAGTTGATTCTCCAAAACAGACTGAATAGGTAAAACACAAATAGCAGTCAAAGTCCTGGTGCATAGAGACTCGCCTGGTGCCTGACAGAGAAAGTCACTCAGAGAACTCTGGTCATACAAATAACTGACCTAAGCTTAATGGGACAAAATTATTCAATGGACTTTTGATTGGATATTTAGCCCTTGTGCACAGAAACCAAATATTCCAATATAGTTAACTGACCAGAGTTTGCTTTACTTTCCTGCTGATCAGCTTTTTGTATTTGGAACTCAAGGTTACTAAGGAGCTTTATGTTTTCTTAATGTAGCTTTACTCAGTTAAACTTAAAGTACCATGCTTTCTAAAATATATGTGACGGGGCTCAACAAGGGAGTACATTACTTCAGTGCACATCTGTTGTCTTCATGTAATAAATGTTTTCATGTCTTTTGTTACAGTGAGTTCTAGTCTAATTTGTTTGCATACACAGGAAGAGTTAAGAGCCCCCTTGAGAACTGAACCTCAGACTATTTCATACGTTCCAGGTGACATCATGCACACATTTGATTAACTAATGAAGTCATGCAGTATGAGTGGAAGCAGCTAAACTTATTATGATAAAATAGAGTCTGAATTTAAGAAGAAAAGCTTTGGATTTCTCACTGTAAGACTCGAAGAATATTTTGTAGAACATCTTAAAGATTAATGTATTTTAAAGACTCAGTATGTTAGTGTTTTAAATGATTTCCCATACATCTGTACTTGGAACAGTGCTGATGAATTCCTGGGTATGAATGTTTCCATTCACCCTCCCTGTGAAACAGGAGTGGGTGGGAATAGTTGGATAATGGATGAAGAGGAAGCAGGTCCACTTTGCACATGGGGTTACCACATAGATTACTTTCACAGTGGAGTGCACTGCAGATTGCCTTTTCCTCCCATCAGTTATCTCACTGCTCATGAACATGGTGAATGCCCTGTAGTATATATTCCGTAATGAACTTTTGCTCTCTGGGGTTGATGCAGAAAGCCATATGGTAGAGCCGCACGTGATGGCTGAGCATGCTGCTTTTACTGCGAGCTTAAAACTGCAAAATGCAGAACAGTAGGAGTGGAACAAACAAATCTCCAGCATGTGATGAAAGGTGTAAAATATTTATTGACAAAGCACCTGACATGAAGGGGACCCGACATGGGATCATGTTTCAGTGGGAATCCGCCTGCCTCAGGGGTCACATGCACTATGAACAACTAAGAAACAAACAATAAATATATATATATGTAATAACAAAACATTACAATGAATTAGAAAGCTTAAAATGACACCATGCAGAAAACTAATTCAATGCAAATTTTATGCACATAGAACTTGCGCTATAATCTGGGTTCAGCAGCATAAAATGTTTTGTACTTTTTGAGGATCTTGCCAGATATTTGTGACCTGGATTGGCCACTGTTGGAAACAGGATGCTGGGCTTGATGGACCTTTGGTCTGTCCCAGTTTGGCAATACTTATGCAATGTACTTAAGGGATGCCTGTCAGACACATGTGCACAAAACTTCAGTGGTAAACACGGCTTCTGGTGCACATGTCTGAAGAAAGCACTGGCACACATCGATGCTTATTGTTCAGCAGATAAATATTAGCGTCCCAAAAATTTCTTCCACATGATATTTTTGCAAAGCTAATATTTATGCTCATGACGACAGCTGCAGATATGTACTGGCACTTTCTTTTTTGTTCAGACACTTGTACAATATTGCTGTTACCTCCTCTCCATAAGAGCCAGTTCACAGTGCTCTGTAGGTGCTGATTACCCCCAATATTGAGCAAGCTGCTTCACCGTGTTCAGAGAGGGATGAGTCGTATTATGTTTAGCACCCACATTAGTTTAGAAATGTTAGTATCTATGCTCCCATCTGTGTTTTAAAGTTGCAAATACTGTTCTGGCTGGAGAGGAAAAAAAAAAATCACAAAAAGGGCGTGAAATCCTCTTAACCAACCCTTCTAGCTACATTGGACCTGGTGAAAAATTTCTCACTTTGTGCATGCGTCAAAAACCACTGTTTCCTTCTGTACATGCAGCAGAATACTTAATGGCCTCATTACCGTTCATTTTAATGCTGTGGGCACCTGTGTCTTCCGCGTGAGTTAACATCCGTGCTCAACCCTCTCTGCATTGCTCGGACAGTAATTTGCGAGTACAAGCCACAGTAACCGCATGGTTAGGCTTGTGGTAGCTTTCTGCATCGGCCTCTCTGCAGAAACTTACAGAATCTCTCTGGTAGAGTACTGCTCATTCGGAGCATCGTTCTTGAGTAGAGTGATGTGGTAGCTGTGTTAGCCCATTGGCTTCCTATCCGTTCCCGTATTCAATTCAAACTTCTCCTTTTGACCTATAAGTGCATTCACTCTGCCGCTCCCCAGTACCTCTCCACTCTTGTCTCTCCCTACGTCCCCTCTCGAGTACTCCGTTCTGTAGATAAATCTCTCTTATCTGTCCCCTTCTCCTCTACTGCTAATTCAAGACTCTGTTCCTTTTATCTCACTGCACCTCACGCCTGGAATAGACTTCCCGAGCCTGTACGTCTAGCCCCGTCTTTAGCTGTTTTCAAGTCCAAACTCAAAACCCACCTCTTTACCACTGCTTTTGACTCCTAACTCACTTGCCCTGTCCTTTATCCTCACCTCTTTATTCCCTTACCCTTAACTATTCTGTCTGTCTACCTGTCTTATCTAGATTGTAAGCTCTTTGAGCAGGGACTGTCTTTTGTGTATAGTGTACAGCGCTGCGTATGCCTTGAAGCGCAATAGAAATGATAAATAGTAGTAGTAATAAATTGAAATAAAACAAAACATAGAAAAGAAAATAAGATGGTACCTTTTTCATTGGATTAACTTAATACATTTTTGATTAGCTTTTGAAAGTAACCCTTCTTCAGATCAGAAATAAGCAAATGTGGATAAATAACAGCATATATAAGTAAAACACCACAGCATTCCAATGACAGTTTCACAGGAAGAGGGTGGGATGGGTAAGGTGAGAAACAGGGGGAGCTGGGTGAATGAGAGATGCATGGTAGATAAGAAGGTGATAAAGCAGTATAATTTTATAGTTTATAATGGTCTAGAAAACCCAGATCTTTGCTAAGTCCTGTCAGTTGGGTGTCAAAATATTTAATCATTTTGACTTCAAAGGTCTTACATTCCTGGATTGTCTTAAAGTTTCCTTTTAGTATTCTTATCATAAAATCATTGATACCGTGTTCTGGTTTTGTAAAGTGCTGTCCCACAGAGGTGACATCCTGGTTGGCTCTGACATATTTTTCATTTGATATCTATGTAAATTAAATCTTGTCTTAGGCATCTGGCTTGTTTCTCCCATATAGCACCCTTCTTCACACTTTTAACATTGAATGATATATACCACATTTGAAGATGAGCATGTGAAGGATTCCTTTATGTTGAATAGTTTTCCTTTATGAATGACTGGGATCCTGTGAAATGTGTTGGCACAGTTTGCAGCTAGATACATTGCAAGGATGTGTGCCACTCTTCTTTTTGAGTTCCTATCAGGAGCTTGCTTTTCACTAGTTTGTGTTTTAAGTTGGGTGGCTGTCAGAAGGCCAGTACTGGTGGGGATGGGAATATCTCTTTCAGTAGTTCATCCTCCTGGAGTAGTGGCTGTAGATCTTTTATGATTCTTCTCAATTTTTCTAGCTCTACAAGGGGGATTCTCTCTGTGGCTTTCCCCCCCCTTGTACTGCAATAGATTTTCACTGGTATTTTAAGGGAGGAGGCAACATTCTTGGAGATTATTTGGGGGTTGTAGCCTTTTTGTTTGAAGGATTCAGTCAGAATTTTGAGGTGTTTATCTCTGTCTCCTGGGTCAGAGCAGATACAGTGGTTTCTTGTGGCTTGACTTCGTATAATTGATTTTTTTTTATATGTGAAGGGTGGAAGCTGGAGTTGTGGAGCACCTTTCTGTAAGCGGGACATGTTAGGTACCAAGTTTAATTACTAATGCCCGTCTTTTTTGACATAGAACTCGCTTCCTCTTCTGAAGTCAAAGTTGAACATCCATATTTTAGCCTCTCCCTAGTCTCACCCAAAACACATCCAGACCACATCCCCTTGCCTTAAGGACATACTGCAATTTTAGATGTCCATATGCAGATTTGGATATCTATAGAATGATGTACTGTACCATGTTAATTAATTATTTCATGTTCTTTTATATTCTCTGTTTTGACATACTCTTCCTTTATAATTTCTCCTAGATTATCCTTGTTATTTATAACTTAGGCGATTATCTTAGAAACATATCCATGTGTGAATAACAGCATAGAGATGTAAACACCAATTTCAGAAAGCTACTATTTGCATGTGACGATCCATGCCATGCATTAGATTTCAAGGGGGCATGGTTTGGTCATGGTTTGGGTGGGACTAAAATATACACAAGTGTAGCCCATTTTATGAAGGGAATATATATGTACAGGGAAAATTTTCCACAGCAAGTGTTATGCCAGCTCAAATGCATGCCCAGGTTTTTAATAAGTGCTTATTTCGGCCAGGTCTTTACACAAAGGATTAAAGAAGTCATTCTCTTTAATCCCATGCAGTGGCGTTCCTAGGGGGGCTGACACCCAGGGCGGATCGCCGATGCGCCCCGCCCCCTGGGTGCAGCGCCCCCACCGGTACAGCGCGACCCCCCCCCCCGGCGAAAGAAACCCCCCCCCTCCCCGGGTGCACGCCACTGGGGGGGTGCCGCGCGCCGGTCAGCTTCGTTCATTTTCATGCTCCCTCTGCCCCGGAACAGGTTACTTCCTGTTCCGGGGCAGAGGGAGCATGGAAACGAACGAAGCTGACCGGCACGCGGCACCCCCTCAGCGGCATGCACCCGGGGCGGACCGCCCCCACCAACCCCCCTTGGTATGCCACTGATCTCATGTAGTTTGTTTGATCTCATGTAGTTTGTATCATATTTCTTGGCCCTAAGGATTAATTTAACTGCAGTATTTTGGATTAATTGCAGCCTCCTGATTTATCGCTGGCAAAGATCCCTAAAGAGCGTGCTGCAATAATCCAAACGAGTGGTTACTAATGCATGAATCTGAAAGTGGACAAAGCTATGGGGCCAGATGGGATACATCCCAGGATACTGAGGGAGCTCAGGGAGGTCCTGGCGGGACCTCTTAAAGATTTATTTAATAGATCTTTAGAGACGGGAGAGGTTCCGTGAGATTGGAGGCAAGCGGATGTGGTCCCTCTTCACAAAAGTGGAGACAGGGAAGAAGTGGGAAACTACAGACCAGTAAGTCTCACGTCGGTGGTAGGAAAAATAATGGAGTTGCTGCTGAAAGAAAGGATATTTAACTTTCTAGAAGACAACGGGTTACAGGACCCGAGGCAACATGGCTTTACCAAAGGAAAATCCTGCCAAACAAATCTCATTGACTTCTTTGACTGGGTGACAAAAGAAATGGATGAGGGCCGTGCGCTAGATGTAATCTACTTGGATTTCAGCAAAGCCTTTGATATGATCCCCCACAGAAGACTCGTAAATAAACTTAAAGGGCTGAACTTAGGACCGAAAGTGGTGAACTGGATAGAAAACTGGTTGACAGGTGGCAGAGGGTGGTGGTAAATGAAATCTGCTTGGAGGAAAGGATGGTGAGCAGTGGGGTTCCTCAGGGGTTGGTGCTGGGGCCCATTTTGTTTAATATATTGGTGAGAGATATTGCTGAAGTGTTGGAAGGAAAGGTTTGCCTTTTTGCAGATGACACTAAGATAGCCAATAGAGTGGATACCCTGGAGGAAGCAGAAACGATGAGAAGGGATCTCCGAAAGTTAGAAGAATGGTCGAGGGTCTGGCAGTTAAAATTTAATCAAATCTATAAGTATCTGGAAGAAACCTAAATAACTTCCTGAGTCTAACTATTTCCCAAAACTATATCTCAGAACTTATCCAATTAACTATAAACTCAAACTAACTACAAATGAACCTCACAAAGCAATGCGAAACTCGGCCAGAGTCAAAGGGAACTATTATTTGAAATCGTGAGAACGGACGGGATGAATGGATAGAGTGTGGATTATGTGGCGTTTGAACATGAGCACAAATTTTATCCTCAAGGGAAGTAAACCCCATATGCAATTTTTGAATCATTTTTGATTTAAATGTACAATACTGTTATTTGCATATTTATGTAGGGTGTTATACATTGTTTGTGCAGTGGTTTTCAGCATATGATTTAGCATATCTCCTTATGTCTATACAACAGTACAGTTGTACCTTTTGTTTCCTGAGCAATTCAATATGTAAAGTGCCATGTATACTGAATGTTGTAAGAGTACTGGTATAAATGAGTATATAGAAACTTGATTTCAATATATATTCATATATATATATATATGTGCACATAAGGAGCCATGGCCGGCTTTGTTGTATGTACATACATGATTTAAGGAGGCGGAACACCTAATGTGCTATGATGGTTCTATCTGTGACACTGCCACATATTCCTCTTGGGGATATAATGGTTGGAATGGGTATGGACTGAGCACATTAATATTATCACTTTGTGAGGTTCATTTGTAGTTAGTTTGAGTTTAGTTAATTGGATAAGTTCTGAGATATAGTTTTAGTTAAAATTTAATGCCAAGAAGTGCAGAGTGATGCATTTGGGGTGTAGAAACCCAAAAGAGAGATAGCGAATAGGAGGTGAGAGATTAGCAAGCTTGACTCAGGAGAGAGACCTTGGGGTGTTGGTGTTGGGCAATATGAAGGTGAAGAAACAATGTGACAAGGCGACGGCCGTGGTTAGAAGGATGCTAGGCTGCATAGAGAGGGGTATAACCAACAGAAGAAAGGAGGTGTTGTTGCCCCTCTACAAGTCATTGGCGAGGCCCCACTTGGAGTATTGTGTTCAGTTTTGGAGGCCATATATGGCTAAAGATGTAAAAAGACTGGAAGCGGTGCAAAGAAAAGCTACGAAAATGGTATGGGATTTGTGTTGCAAACTGTACGATGAGAGACTTGCCGACCTGAACATGTATACCTTGGAGAAAAGGAGAAACAGGGGTGATATGATACAGACATTCAAATATTTGAAAGGTATTAATCCGCATACAAACCTTTTCCGGAGACGGGAAGGTGGCAGAACTAGAGAACATGAATTGAGGTTGCAGGGGGGCAGACTCAGGAGTAATATCAGGAAGTATTTTTTCACGGAGAGGGTGGTGGATGCATGGAATGCCCTCCCGTGGGAGGTGGTGGAGATGAAAACGGTAATGGAATTCAAACATGCGTGGGATAAACATAAAGGAATCCTGTTTAGAAGGAATAGATCTATGGAATCTTAGCGGACATTGGGTGGCAATGCCGGTATTTGGAGAATAAAACCAGTGCAGGGCGGACTTCTAAGGTCTGTGCCCTGAGAAAGGCAGGGACAAATCAAACTCGGATATACATATAAAGTATGACATAGTAACATAGTAACATAGTAGATGACGGCAGAAAAAGACCTGCACGGTCCATCCAGTCTGCCCAAGAAGATAAATTCATATGTGCTACTCTTCAGTGCACAGACCATATAAGTCTGGCCAGCCCTATCCCCGCCTCCCAACCACCAACCCCGCCTCCCAACCACCAGCTCTGGCACAGACCCTATAAGTCTGCCCAGCACTATACCTGCCTCCCACCACCGGCTCTGGCACAGACCGTATAAGTCTGCCCAGCACTATCCCCACTGCCCAACCACCAGCCCCGGCACAAACCATATAAGTCTGGCCAGCCCTATCCCCGCCTCCCAACCACCAACCCCGCCTCCCAACCACCAGCTCTGGCACAGACCCTATAAGTCTGCCCAGCACTATACCTGCCTCCCACCACCGGCTCTGGCACAGACCGTATAAGTCTGCCCAGCACTATCCCCACTGCCCAACCACCAGCCCCGGCACAAACCATATAAGTCTGTCCAGCACTAGTCCTGCCTCCCACCACCAGCTCTGGCACAGACCATACAAGTCTGCCCAGCACTATCCCTGCCTCCCACCACCGGCTCTGGCACAGACCGTATAAGTCTGCCCAGCACTATCCCCGCCGCCCAACTACCAGCCCCGGCACAGACTGTATAAGTCTGCCCAGCACTAGCCCCGCCTCCCAACCACCAGCTCTGTTGGGCAGACTGGATGGACCGTTCAGGTCTTTATCTGCCGTCATTTATTATGTTACTATATATTACTATGACTGAACAGATGCTGAACTGATCGAATCAATCACAGGTATAAAAAAGCAGGCACTGACAACAGACAAAATATGGACCCGAAAAGATAATTTGGAGTCAACTAATACACCCAAGACCGTAACTGAATCACTCAATAGAATCAAGGAATCACCAAAAGAGTGAGACCACATCTGGATGTGGTGTCATTTTCTCTGGAAGTTGTGAAATCATCACTTCCACATAAAAGTGCCATTCATATGGATTTAGCTCATATTTCTAAAATGACTGCTCCCGATATACCTGCCAGCAAATACACATGAAAAGGCTCTGCATCGGCAGATCCTTTTCTAAAATACCACCACAACCAAGCACCACTTCCCAATCTGGATATCTCAGTTCCGATCTTACAAGCTTTGTAAAATGGGGATCTTAGTGGAATATTAGTCACAGAAAGAACTGTGGTTTGAATATGATTTCTTTGTGTTCTTTATTTGTCAGTGATGAATATCATTTCCTCTTTCAAACTGGTTCTTAAAATTTATTTATATGCTGAAATTACTTTCTGACCACCCATCCACAGTTCTGAAAATTTAATATGATAAAGAAAGTACATCTAGTATTACCTGCACCCTGGCATTTCTTTATAAAACCTGCCTGGCCTCTGTAGATAATAGATGGTAAGTTTTTCTCTAATCTTATAGCTAATATTTTGCCAGAAGTTTTTTTTTAAATCATAGTTTAATAAGGGCATTTGGCAGTAAGAGCTGCATTCTTCTGAGTCTTGCCCTTCTTTGTAATGGAAATAATAGATTTTATCATAGAATCTGGGGAACGATTCTCTTGTAGGTCTTCTAGAACAGAAAAGCAATAGATTGTAATCTTTATGGAGCAGGAACTTGTCTCTAGTTTATGTATACAATGCTGCATACATCTACTAGTGTGATAGAAATGATAAGTAGCAGATCTGGGAGAATTTCTTGAAGAAGAAGAATAAGGAATATATGTCTTCTTCTGTACAATTTCTCAAATTAGTGTCTCTGGCTGCATCTGCTACCTTCCAAAAAATCATGGACAGACAAAGATGAGAGGCTAGGATCTGTAGTATGCCAGAGGACAGAAAAAGACAACAGTTCACAAATATAAAAGTGAATAGCAGTTCAAACACTCAATGTGGCCACGTTTCACCCATAAAGGGCTGGATTCAGTAAATGGCGCTCAAACTTCAGCACTGAAAACAATTGGTGCTAAGCATGATTCTATAAAGAGTGCACACCTTTCATAGAATCAAACAGTGCTGATTCCCATTCCTAACTTTAGGTCAGACTTACGCCTGCTGAAAACTGATGTGAATGCTGACACCCACTGAGGCCATATTCTATAATTCCGCGTGCAACTTTTCAGAACACCCCTGAAAAACTCATGGCCACGCCCCCTTTTGAGTTACGAGCTAATAGAGTTAGGCATCATGCTGTATAGAATAGCGCTCAGCCAGATGCACAGGCAAACTTTAATGAGTGTCAACTAACAGCAATAATTGGTTATTAGCATTTAATTATTGATAATTGGCTCATTATTTAATTAATTTTCATGCACATCTTGGGTGCATGCATAAATTTGGGTGCCCGATTCTGCGCGTTATATATAGAATCTGGGGGATTCAGGCTGCATCAGGGGCACACTGTCAAATAACACCATCACAATTTTAAAACGTAAGAATTACAGGTAAAAGACATAATAGGTTCTAACATCAATCCAATTAATAAAAATACAAATAAAAATCATGGTCATTTTTCTACATTTTCACAGTAGAATGTTTCAGCAAAGTCATTAAAAGAAGTGAACACATGTAATTTCATGTATAAATGTGAAGATTTATACCAGTCTCTATGAATTTTGAGCCCCCCAACTGTTCTTAATTCTTAGATGTTACTGCAGCGGCAAATCCAACAAGAGCAGTTCCTACCTGGATAAGTGCTGCTCACCTTTAAGCTAAGCGGGAGTCCTACAGCTGCATGGCTACCAGTGGGGGGAGCACTTCAACATTGTGTTTTCAGTTGTTAGGAGTCCTGGAGGGGAACAATCGAACGGCGCCGGCGAAATAGATTGCCGGCGATCTATTTTGGCGGCGCCGCAAACAGCTGGCCGAACCATATTATCGAAAAAGATGGCCGGCCATCTTTTCTTTCGATAATACAGTTTGGCCTGGCCAAATGCCAGAGTTCGCTGGGTTTGAGATGGCCGGTTTTGTTTTTCAGTGATAATGGAAACTAAAAGCGGCCATCTCAACCCCGGCTAAATCCAAGGCATTTGCTCGTGGGAGGAGACCGCATTTGTAGTGCACTGGTCCCCCTGACATGCCAGGACACCAACCGGGCACCCTATGGGGGCACTTCTAAAAAATTTTTAAAAATATACAAATAGCTCCCAGGTGCATAGCTCCCTTACCTCTACACTCCCCACAACTCTACACCATTACCATAGCCCTTATGGGTGAAGGGGGGGCACCTACATGTGGGTACAGTGGGTTTGGGGGGGGAGGTGGAGGGCTCAACACTTAGCACCACAAGTGTAACAGGTGGGGGGGGGGGGGGGGGAGGATGGACCTGGGTCTGCCTGCCTGAAATGCACTGCACCCATTAAAAACTGCTCCAGGGACTTGCATACTGCTGTCAGGGAGCTGGGTATGACATTTGAGGCTGGCATTCAGGCTGGCAAAAAAGGTTTTTATTTTTATTTTTTTTAGTGTGGGAGGGGGTTGGTGACCACTGGGGTAGTATGGGGAGGTCATCCCTCATTTCCTCCGGTGGTCGTCTGGTCAGTTGGGGCACCTTTTTGAGGCTTGGTCGTGAAAATAAAAGGACCAAGTAAGCCTGGCAAAATACTGATAAACGCCGCTTTTTTTTCCCATTATCCGCGAAAGCCGGCCATCTGGTAGCCATGCCCATGCCCCGCCTTCGCTATGCCGCCAACACTCCCCCTTGAACTTTCGCCGGCTTGGCGACGGGAAAGCAGCGATGGTGTCAAAAAAGCTTTCAATTATACCGATTTCGCCGCTTTTGAGAGATCGCCGGCCATCTCCCGATTTATGTCAGAAGATGCCTGGTGATCACTTTCGAAAATAAGCCTGCTGGAGTCCTGCAGAGCAAAAAGTGATAGTGAAATAGCTCCTTCCTCTGGCAGGACTGTAGGTGGAGGACTTCTGCTCAGCTTAGAGGGAAAAGTGCTGCTTATGAAGCCTCTGATTTTCAGTGGCATTAAGCACATAATGCTCCTGAAAATCTTTTCTTTCCAACCTGACACTATTGGGATAGTGTAGAGACAGTCTGGCAGAGCCAAAGTAGAGTCAGAAATGGGGGGGGGGGGGGGGGGGGTAGTTATCCAGGTATGACCAATATTCAGCACCAGTACCCGGCTAACTATTTGGACAAGTTAGTTCAGCTATTGGTTAAATGAATATTGACACTACCCAATAGCTGTCCTAACTTGTCTGGATAGTTAGCTGAATATTGGCAGTACACAGATAACTTCCTGCAGCAACCTTATACCTGGATATTCAGTGCTAGTGTCCAGGTATGGTCCAGCGTTGAATTTTATATGAACACACAATAGACCAATCTTATTCCAATCACCGTATATTCTCAAATATAAACCAAGATTTGGGGGCCAAAAAAAGGCCCAAAAATAGGGGTCTTCATTTATATTTGAGACCCATCCCACCCAATAACTGACACCACTGCCCCCTCCCTTCCCAGAAATGTCCCACTATCCTGCCGTGGCTGGCTGTGTCTCCAGCTCCCCAACTGGAAATGCTCAGTCTCTCCTTGTAACAAGGACACCCCCTCCCCAGGCCTACCTTACAGCCCTGGTGGTTTAGTGGAGAGCAGGGGCAGGAGCGATCCTTCTATTCTCCTGTCCGTGCAGTCTCTGTAGTTAAAATGGCTGCTGTGAGCTCCTACAGCAATCTCGCAAAACCCAGTGGACCACCAGGACTGTAAGGTAGGCCTGGGGAGGGGGCCTACGATAGGTCTGGGAGGGGGGTGTTCATGTTACAAGAAAGGACTGAGCATTTCCAGCAGGGGGCAGAGCCATCCGCAGCAGGAATTCCAGATGCCACGGGGGGGGGGGGGGGGGGGGGGAGGGAGAGAGAGGATTACAAATAGGTGGGAAAATGTGGGATATAAATGTAACAAATAAATAAATTACGGGTACTGGAATAGAAACCTTTGGTTTATATTCGAGTTAACATTTCCCCCCCCCCCCCCCCCCCCCTTTTTAGGGGAAAAATGTTATCTTGGTTTATATACAGATGCATTTATATTCAATATATATGGTACAAATTTAAATATATAAGTAATCACCATTTCAAAAACCTTGACTTGAGGACTTTTCTATATTCCCTGTAAGATCATTTCTTCCTTACTTTGGCTGGTAGAGAGTAGCACAGTATTGGTTCATTTCTAAAACAGTTCTCGTTTTTTGAATTCTGCAGTTTAGTGGATGAAGCACTAGACTGATAAACAAATTTCAGAATATCCGTTATAAATTTAAATGCCACAATCAGATTTGAAGTCAGTATCTGGGGGATATGTTTGGTTACTTTTATCATAATACATGTGTCGTTTGCCTGAAATCATGCCTTATCTTGCTATCAATCAAATTGCTATCAATCTCTTTTATGGAGGCCCCAAAATAATCAGAAATGTATTTGTCTTTGGAATGACAGTTTAGGTCAGCAATGTGACTTAACTGGATCAACCCCTTGAATATCTGGTTAGATATCTAGGGGAGCCAATTAAGGAGCCAAGCTTTGAAGTAGTTGTGGACATGAGAGAGTTAAGCACAGTCTCCCCCCCCCCCCCCTTAATCACTCCTCCTAAATCCAGGTCCACATGAGCAGTTAGCTGACAGCTCTGTGTGCCTCAAATTAGGTGTAAATGCCAACAGAAATGAACAAATTTGATGTAAATGCAAACATAAGTGAACATTTCAACATCCATCCAACACACACCCAGAACACATCCCTGGAGGAGGGGCCTAGTGGTTAGAGCACTGGTCTTGCAATCCAGAGGTGGCCAGTTCAAATCCTGCTGCTGCTCTTTGTGATCTTGGGCAAGTCACTTAACCCTCCATTGCCTCAGGTAGAAACTTAGATTGTGAGCCCTCCTGGGATAGAGAAATATCCAGAGTACCTGAATGTAACTCACCTTGAGCTACTACTGAAAAAGGTGTGAACAAAATCTAAATAAATAAATAAATATATGTAGCAGATGCATAAGTGTATAAGTAGTGCCTCTTCTAAAATGGTTACTTACACATATATGACCATTACACATGTAAATTGCCTCCATTATTATGGGGACTAGGGTCAATTGAATAGTCTCTGCAAGTCAAATGCAGCAATTTCTAGATATCCAACAGCCTAGAAGCCTCTAGGAATCTTCTGAATGCTAGGGATTTGCTCTCTGAATTTATATCCCTATTGCTCCATTTATCTAAGGTAACTGAAGGTTAAAATCTCTCTCACGTAATATTCTCCCATCTGCAAAGTCAAATAGTTCAGAAAACAATGAAGCTAAGAAATGTATCTGGCTTTCACAGGGGCCATAGACAAATTCCAGTGTTATTGGGGAGCCAGCCAAGTTTCCTTTAATAATAATAAATCTACCTTTGGCGTTCTTTCTGGACTTCCACCAACTGGAAGGGCACATGTTTAGCTAAGAAGATGCCAACCTTTCTTTTATTCATATTTACCACAAGTTGAAAATGCAAAACTGAAATGTGTTCCTTAAAAGGGGAATTCCCTGATATTCTGAAAGTCTCCAGAATAATGAAGATTGCTGATTTTATTTTTTGAATTTCCTGAGAAGGATCATGTCTCTCAAAGGAGACTTTAATTCTTTCATATTGTGTTTGTCAGAATGGCCATCTAGGTTTGATGTGAGCTGGTTATACATGTGTTAAAATGGACCACAAGTGGCAAAAAGGTTAAGTTATACATTTCTCAGGGAACAGTTGCTTCCTTTTTATGTTATGATTTCCAAAAACTAGAAGCTGCAGTGGCATTTTGTTACAAACTTGATTGCCCTAGTCTAGTCACTCTCCAGACGAGGCTTCATCCCCTTCATATACGCTGACAATGTGACAATCTTCGTCCCTTTCAAAAAAGATCTATCCAAAATTACATCTAGGATCATGGACAACATTAGCGTCATGGAAGCCTGGGTGTCAGCCTTGAAACTGGAACTTAATATGGAAAAAACACATTAACATCACCACACAATACCAAACACTTCACAACCCCATCAATGCTATGGGAACTACTCTTCCAATAGCCAACAAACCGAAGATCCTAGGAGTCACCATAGATTGTGATCTTTCCTTTAACAACCAGGTAGGAAATACAATGAAGAAAATGTTCCACACAATGTGGAAGCTCTAACACTTAAAAAACGATTTTCCCAATGACGTATTCCACACTCTTGACCAAACTATGGTCCTCTCCCACTCAGACTACTGTAATGGAATCTATGCAGGATGTAAAGAACAAGCCTTAGAGAAAATGCAAACAGCGCAAAACACAGCAGCAAGTCTTATATTCGGCAAAAAACGTTTTGAAAGCACCAGACCAAAAACTACATTGGCTACCTATTAAAGCATGCATATCCTTCAAGATTTGCTCTTTAGCCTACGGAATAATCTTCGGCCACATGCCGGAATACATGACTGGCCTAATAGATCTACCAATACGTAACACATTCAAGAGCTCGAGATCCTATCTTACCTTTCATGTCCCTAGATGTCATGGCATAAAATACAAATTTACATTCATCCTAGTAGTTAGTGCAGCAGACATTTATCCTGGGGAACTGGTTTTGATTCCCACTGCAGCTCGTTGTGACTCTGTAAACAACTTTGAATGTAGTTGCAAAACAACCACAGAAAGGCGGTATATATCATGTCCCATTCCCTTTCCCTAACCAGCTTCACCTATGTCTGCACCAAGATTCAACAGCAACTACGTGGTTAGTGCAGCAGGTTGCAGACTTGGGGAACTGGGTTTGATTCCCACTGCTGCTTGACAGTCTGCAGTGGGTTGAGATCCTGGGGAACTAGGTTCAATTCCCCTTGCAGCTCTGTGTGACCCTGGGCGAGTCACTTAACCCTCCATTGCACCTGGTACAACAGTAGTACAATGCACTACTTAGATTGTGATCACACTGGGAACAGACCCATTACCTATGAAATGAAGCTATAAACCGCTTATCTAAGCGGTATATAAATACTGAAACAAAATCCATATTTCAATAACCCTTTCTCCCACTAATGGGGTTATTTACTAACGGTTAGTGTGCACTAATGTCATTATCATGGTGAGTTATTGTTTATTGAGGAATTTCTGTACCACCCTTGGTATTGGTATAGCAAAGCAATTTATAGACTAAATATAGGTCGAAAGGAATAGCAGCATAAATACAGGATAGGAGACAGAAAAAAATTATGGGGGAAGTACAAAGAGAAAGCTCAGGTGTGCCGACCAAATCCCCACCCCACCCCCACACACAGCAAAAGTAGTAGTAAAGAAATATGTAAAATTTAAGCTGGACTTAAGGCTTAAGAGAATTCAGCTAACAGTGCAAGTGGTGAAGAATTCCATAGGGTTGGGACAAGGAGGAAGAATGCCAAATGACACGTTGAATCAAGGTGGCCCTGGGACAACAAAGGGAAATGATAACAGAAGTTCAGTAGAAGAACGCAAATGGTGAGAAGGGCAATAATCAGTGATGCCGAGTAAGACAGAGAACCAGTATGGAGGACTTTATGCACAAGAGTAAGGATTTTAAATTAAAAGTGGAAATGAATGGTAAACCAATGATATTTGCAAAGAAGCATAATCAAATTTACTAGCATTACAAAGCAGTCTAATTACAGTGTAAATGTTTTAAGGATGTCCCAGGGAGGTCAGCAAATACCGTGTTACAATAATCTAACTGGGAACAGTGCATGTGGAGAATGGTTTGTTGGTCTGATGTATCTAAATGCTGCGCATAGATCTAAATTGGTGAAGAGCAAAAAACAGTGTTTGGATACTGATTCGATATAAAGATCAAATGAGAGTTGCTGATCCAAGGTGATTCTGAGACAGGGCCGCCGAAGGGGTGGGGCAGGGAGGACAAGGTTCCCCGTCCGGCGCCACAGTCCCCTTCACCCACCCCCTTCCGTCCACCACCGGGCTGGGCCCCCTGAATTAAAATCATAGCGCCTCATCTCGGCCTTGCTCCGTGTGAAAGAAGCGCAGCAGCGGCAGTCTGCAGATCGCCTCCCTTCGGGCCTTCCCTCCCTGTGTCCCGCCCTCGTCTGACGTAACTTGCACGAGAGTGGGACACAGGGAGGGAAGGCCCGAAGGGAGGCGATCTGCAGACTGCCGCTGCTGCGCTTCTTTCACACGGAGCAAGGTCGAGGTGAGGCGCTATGATTTTAATTCAGGGGGGCCTGGCCCGGTGGTGGACGGAGGGGGGCGGGTGGAGGGGCTGACGACGACGATGACCTCGGGTGGGGCCCCGGAGATGGCCTTGCCCCGGGCCTGGCCCAGTCTCTCAGCGGCCCTGTTCTGAGATATCTAAAGGAATCAACTTTTTTGACAGAGAATTAAAGAATTGGGCCCTGTGGCAGAAAATCTGTGATAATGGTATTAGCATACTGTTAATAAATAAGCCCCTAAATGGGATTCCTGTAGCAGCAAAATGAATATGAGCTTCCAGTTACAGGCTATTGCTGGATAGCCCTGAAGCTCTGTTACCTCACAGACTACATTGGAGTTGTTTATTAAGCTGTATTAAATAGCTAGGCCATGTTTTATCCTACAGTTTCAGCGTTAAACCCAGCAGCCTAGTAGAAATCCTGTATTAGCTGCTTAATGTGGCTATGGGATGCGCTGCAAGCACCACAGGGGTGGAATGGGAGAGTGACTGGCTGTGTCAGTTGACGCATGAGTCAGTTCCACGTGCTATCTGTCACAACTGCCAATAGCATGGCTGCACTTGATGGTACCTCAAGAAGTGGCATTAAATGCGGCCATGCTTCTAGTAGTCCAGTAGCACAGTCACTACCCAAATGAAGAAGTGGAAAGAAGCCACAGTGGTGCATCCCTCTGACCTTTTCTCCCCAGATCAGGACCCTGCTAGCATAGAGCTGACCCCAATCAGACCCTCCCCCTCACATGGCTGCCACCCCCAGTATGATCTCCCCCATATAATCCCCTAAGCATATCCTCCCCATATGGCAGCCCTCCAGACTAATCTCTTTCCCCCTCCCCCACACTTATTCCTTCCCAATTCCCTCTCAAAACCTTCCCAAAAAGCAGCCCCCCCCCGTTCTGTTCCACCTTTTAACCCCCCCCCCCACACACACACACACACACCCAGCAGCTTAACCAATAAGGATACAAGTGGTTCTTTCTCCTCCATCTTCTTATCTTCTCCCTCAATAGTCACCCTGATTAGAGCCCTGGAAACAAGACACGTAGTATTGGTAAAGCACAGCATCACAGTACTGTTCACTATAATGATGAAATACTAGATTTTCCTTGTGCACTAAGGTACTATTTTAATATTTGTGTATGGCTTTGTGTATCTTTACATGCAGGCATTTTTAAGGCAGCGTTTAACAGTTCTTTTTGTGATTCTTTTACAGGGTAATCCATCTTAATGTCATTTATAATGCAGCAGTCCCAATCCCTGCTCTGTCATAGGCTGAGTTGCATAAAAATTCATACTTCAAAGCCAAGAGTTAAGATTTCTGATTTCAGGGAAATATGCTCCACTTTATCAGTAGACATTTAAAAACCTACCCCAAACACATTATCTTTAATCCACATTCACTAACTTCAGCCTTATTAAAGAATAAGATTAAATTGTTTCTGTTTCAGAAGACCACCATCTCTTCTAGTCTTTGGTGGTCTGGGACCATGAGGATCTGTTTGGAGATATAAGTGGAGATGGTGGGTGGTGTCTTTTAAGGGTGAATAAGCAAGCCATAATTTTTTTACCAGCGACAATAGCTTTGGGTTACAGATTCGCCCATTATTTCATCTAGTGACTCGCAAAGGGGAATACTATCTAAGAGGCAAAGAAGAAAGCATAACTAGCAATACACGCCTCAGCTTTGAGAGGAAGGAAATGAAAAGCTTTGACTGCCAAATCCAGTTCAGGTGCTGCCCAGTGGGGAAATGTGGTATGCGCAAGGAAGCCCTGTGTATTATGCCAAAACAATCCCTGAATGAAGCTTCAATAAAGCTATTGTTTGCCACCCACAGTAATCAGTTGTTGTTCAGCAAAGTTGTTTAAAGATAAAGTTGTACAGCCTCATTCAGGGTCTGGCAGTTTGTGCAACAGTGATTACATAGAAACCAGGACCTCTGAAACAACAAAGGCATCTGGCTACACAGAAGCTGCAGGTTGGAATTTCTAATTAAATGCTTCCTGGCCCCTCTTCATGGACCCAGGATAAAAGCTTTTTGTACTTAACCTTAGGCCAGTGATTTCTAACAAGTAGTGCTTCGGGGGCCTTGGTATAATTTTTTTTACATTGCAGAATTTTGAAATATCCACAGAATCAAATGAATCCAGTAGGTAACTGATCTCAGTGATGGTCATTATCATAAGAACAGCCATACTGGGTCAGACCAATGGTCCATCTAGCCCAGTATCCTGTTTCCAACAGTAGCCAATCCAGGTCACAAATTTATTTATTTGGATTTTGCTCACACCTTTTTTCAGGAGTAGCTCAAGGGGAGTTACATTCAGGTACTCTGGATATTTCTCTGTCTCAGGAGGGCTCACAATCTAAGTTTGTACCTGAGGCAATGGAGGGTTAAGTGGCTTACCCAAGATCACAAGGAGCAGCAGTGGGATTTGAACCAGCCACCTCTGAATTTCAAGACCAGTGCTCTAACCAGTAGGCCACTCCTCCACTCCACAAATGCCTGGCAGAAACCCAAATAGTAGCAACATTTCATGCTACCAATCCTGGGGCTTTCCTCATGTCCATCTTAATAACAGACTATGGACTTTTCCTTCAGGAACTTGTCCAGATACACTAACCACAGTAGTTGTACTGAGACATTCTAAAGTTGAAATGATAGGTAGGGGCAATCAATCTTATAATACTGGAGTGAAGGAGTATTCTATTCATTAGAGCACCAAGCTGATAACTAGGGAAGTCCAGTTCAACTCCTGCTTCTGCTTCATGTGATCTTGGGCAAGTGCATTACCCCTCCATTGCCTCAGCCATAAACTTTGATTCTGAGCCCTCTGGGGAGAGGGAAGTACTTAGAGTGAAGCTACTACTGAAAAAGATGTGAACTTAATCCACATAAATACATGACGATCATCACTTTATTTATTTAGATTTATCCCACAAGGGATCTTGGGGGCCTAGGCCCCCCACTTTGGGCTCAGACCCTCTCCATAACTGTAGCATCCATTGAATGTTTGGCGAGAATGCCCAAGCCCCCATAGCCAAATAAATCCACTGCCCAAACTCCCCCCCCCATGTTCCCTCCACAGTGAGGAAGTCAGTGGCAAGCTTTCCAGACACTGATGCCAGCACTTCCGCGCATGCTCAGTTCATTCTTGAACTGAGCCTGCATGAGGAGTGCCAGCATCAGCTGGAAATCCTGCTGCCAACTTCCTCGCTGCTAAGGGAGCACAGGGGGTAATTCAGGCAGCAGATCTCTTTGGCTGGTGGGACATGGGCATCCCTGCCAGTAAAGGTATGATTTTTAATGTGGGATGGGAGAGCAAACAGGAAATACTTGGTCCCCCCAATCCACCCCTGGGCCTCCAAAAATGGAGTGCTAGCTACGCCCCTGGCTCACACCTTTTCATTAGTAGCTCAAGGTGAATTACATTCAGGCACAGTCTAAGGACTGGATTTACTAATGTTTGTTAACAAAGTAACACGACTTAATGAACTTTAATGCAAGTTCTATTATTGTCAATGATGTTGATTTACTAACTAAGAGCTTGAATTAACTAATGCACATGAACTTATTAATGTGCCATAATGCAAGTTATGCATGTGGAAAGTCATTTTATAACAGGTCATCTTTGTGTGAAGGGCAAGCAGATGTCTATTTTTTGCCTAATTTATCAAAAAACAGATATTAGGTGCCCATGTGTTCGGGGGTAGTGAGCTCTTGCGCCATAGTCATAGGCCCGACTGCGGCAGACAGGTCACCTCAAAGTTCAAAGCAAAGGAGAAAAAGCAGGGACTCTGAAGCTAGGTGTGACTGGAACTCAGGACTCAGTAAGGCAGGAACTCAGGAACTGGTGAGGCTGAAACTCAGGAACTTGCGAGCCTGGAACTCAGGAACAAGCGAGGCTGGTACTCAGGAACTACTAAGGCTGGAACACAGAAACTAGTGAGACTGGAACTCAGGAACAAGCGAAGCTGGAACTCAAGAACTAGCAAGGCAGGAACCCGAGTTGCAAAAGCACTGGAAGGGGGTCTGGGTTGGCTTCTGTAAAATATGCCCAGATCCTTGACATCGTCACGGACGCACCCCTGGAGGTTCTCGTCAGTAGCCTGATAAACTAAGAGCTGCAGCGCACACGCATGCCCTAGGAGAGCAGCATTCAGCTGACAGAAGGCGAGCTGCCATCCCACAGCAGCTCTGAACAGAGCGGGAAACATCGGACGGGAGAAGTCACGGTAATACCGTGACACCATACATCTTTATTATATTGCCCTACAAAATCTGGAGAAAATGTGGCTGTAATGAATCCGTGTACATTTTCACCAGCTCACTCTGCATTTAAACCGTGACTTCGCCCACACTCTACCCCCAAACATACCTACACCAGTTGCATGATTGTACACACAGGTTAATTTTATAAGCAGTATTTAACACAAAGATACTGGCGTACACATATTAAAGATCCTTTATAAAATTACCCCTTTAATAAAGAGGCCCCGTTCAGAATAATGGGTCTTGAATTACATAAGGTGCATTAATATATTAACGTTCATTAGTAAATCTAGCCGTGAGCTCAGAGGTGCCAAGTGTAATTCACTAGGAATGCATCACATTCAGTTGAAGGTTCCTCACTCTCACACTCTTCGAGCCCTTTCTCTCGCTCATTAGAGCCTCAAGTGCCCATGCGCTGATCCATTTGGTGGCAGCTCTCCTTAGCTACCCGATGCTGGCCCTCTGCACATACTCGGTTTTTTCGCATGTGCAGGAACTAGTGTGGAGTTGGGTGCTTAAGAAGAGCTGACACTGTGGAAATAGGAAAGAAAACTTATGTCTTTACAATAAATGCAAGAAATTGTCTTATGTGAGCTGTTGATAAAATGCTGGCTTAGCTGACCTAGGGGAAGGCCAGGGAGTACAAATAGAGATGTTTACTATTGTATTGGCAAAAGAAACGCCACTTAATAAGAGAGATTAAAAGAAGGTCTGAACTGACCAGTATTTGTGATAGATGTCTTGTTTTAGAAAGGTAAAGCATATTCTGTAGAAAAACAGATAATGTTTGTTATTAGAGGTTTTTGAGAAATGCTATGTAATAGGTTTCCACTGACCTATGTCCGACTTTTTAGCATACTTGCTTACATTAAGTTTAGACTTTTTAGCATACTTGCTTAGATTAAGTTTAGCCTTCTAAAATGTATGTTATGCTGATTCTATGGAATTCTGCATAGATGAGTCAATTACCTCATATGTGTTTAAGGGTATAAAGGTAAGCACTAGACTGTCATTCTTCAGGAAGACTTGGAAGGAGAGAGTCTTCTCTCCATGACTTCCCTCCTTATTGCAATAAGATATATTATGTGGTGCTAATAAAGAGACCAATTTTACTGATCCTGCGTGGGACAATGTATTTTATTTTCCAAAGCATTATATACCTTCAACACCACCAACTGCGGAACTGTGTTGAAGAGAGTTTTGGTCACGTTATCAGCTGGCAGGGTTTGGGGATCTCCACCAGCTCAGGTATTTAATGTTTCAATTTGTGGGGTCTGGATCTGGAGACTCTATTAGCCCACCCAGTTTGCCCAGTGGCCACCCAAAATTTGAGGTCTGGCTACACCTCTGGTTTGAGGGGCCAGACAAACCAGTCTGTAGCCCCAGCTCCAATCTCTCTAATTGCTGATACTGTATTGGACAAAATATTAGTTGGGCCATGGCCCTACTGGCTCACCCTAATTCTCTGCCTATAGTGATACCCATGGCGTTCTCTCTTTCATTGTTCTTCCCTGCCTCCCCTTTCCCCCTCCCCCACCTCCCACCTCTGATACCTGTTTGTTCTGGTTCCCTGCTCTCCATGACACTGTCAGTTTCAGTTTCCTGCAGGCTTCTTTTATTAATCAGTGCCTTCTGGAGACAGAATCTGATTGGCTGATCCAAGCATTCCATCTTTTAATTAAAATTTAAGTTTGACAAGAAGATAACTATTGACTTCAACCATTTGAGAACTTCTTTGTTTCTAAAGTGGTTTGTGAGTGACAGAGGTTAAGTATCACTGCCTTGAGCTGACCTGCCATTGTTGGATACTGAAAAAATGCTTATGTCTGAATTTAGTTTTTCACTGACAATACATTATTTCTGTAGCATTTAGAGGCTAATTTTACAAAAGAGCACCTATATGGAAAGTTCTACTTGTCTTTATAAAGATGTCTTAACTGGCCTTAACTAAGCACCTGCTTATTAAATTATCATCTTAGATTTTAAGTTTGAAGGGGCTATGGAGCTAGTACAGTGAATGGATTTCTGATCTGAAGAAGGGTTATCTTCGAAAGCTAATTAAAAAATATATTATTAGTCCAATAAAAAAGGAATCATCTTATTTTCTTTTCTATGTTTTGTTTTATTTCTATTTATTACCTTTAAAAGTGGACTAACACGGATACCAAACCACTTTTGTGCTGTGAAAATCACATCTTTTTATAGTCCTATATGCATATGAGATTACAGTAGGATGGGCTGGGCTTTCTCCTATTTTGTTTCCAGAAGGCAAGTATGTAGTAAATATGGTATTGTGTCCCTTTAAAATAAATTGCTTTTGAAAATGGAAAACAAGAGCATGTTTTTTATTGGTAGCAAACATGGTAACCCAGAAGAATATATGGCTATTTATTATGTATATGTGTTTGAATCTCCAGCTTTCCTGTTTCTTTCTGTCTGTCTGTCTGTCTTTCTGTCTCTCTCTCTTTTCCTTTTTTCTCTGTGCCGTTTCATAGCTGAACAGGTGTAAAAGTTTCCAGAAATAGGGTTAAAACATGGACCGACCTGTTCATCAGTTCTTATGTTGTTAATAAGCAAAGTATATATCTTCCTTTATCCCTTGGTGTTTCTTTTACTAGTATGTAAATATCTTCCATATGATTTGCTATATTTCACTCAAGTAATTTAGGAATTCTTTTACTAAAGGGCGTTAAATCCTTAACATGGCTTTGGCACGGGAAAACAGGCTGTTTTGCCTGTTTTCGCATGCTATGAATTTCTTAACTATTTAAAAAATATATTTTTAGAAGGGGCATGTCATGGGTGGTGCGTGGCCATTCCCATGCTAACCAGATAGCATATTAAGATTACTGTATGCTAACTGAATAACACTGGGTTAACGTGGGAGCACTTAGCACGTCCTAAATAGGAGGCAGTAAGTGCTCCCATATTTTTTGCAAGAAACATTGGTGCATGTGAGGGAGTGGATGGTATAAAAAAAAGAACTCCCTCACTGATGATACAGTTCAGCCACCTTATAGTAGGTGGTGCTAGTCTGCCCAGGTGGAGGCTGAGGCTGAGCCTGTCAGAGGGACGGAGCTTAGGCTGGGAGGGCGTTCCATTCCCTGAGCCAGAACAGCTCAGGGAGGCCCTTTACAGAGGTTTCCAGGAGAGGAGGGGACTCCACTGCAAGTTGATCTGTAGTACCTGAGGAGACAACCAGTGAAGTGATGTGGCTCAGGCTTCATTGGTATCAGAGTTGTGTGGGAAGACTGGCAAGGTAGGAGACACCCTGAGTTACGTTCAGAAAGTACTTGTTTTGATGTGAATAGACAATGTGCTGGGCTAGGCTGGGAGCTAGTCCTAATTAGAGACTGGACTTGTGCTGGATGGAAGCCTGTGAAGTAACAGGGGCACATGCAGGCTTATTTTCAAACGAGAAGAGCGCCCATCTTTCAACACAAATCGGAAGATGGGCGTCCTTCTCCCAGGGTCGCCCAAATCGGCATAATCGAAAGCCGATTTTGGGCGTCCTCAATTGCTTTCTGTCGCAGGGACGACCACAGTTCACGTGGGCATGTCGGAAGCATAGCGAAGGTGGGGTGTGCCTAACACATGGGCATCCTCGACCGATAATGTGAAAAAGAAGGGCGTCCCTGACGAGCACTTGGGCGACTTTACTTGGTCCTTTTTTTCTTACGACCAAGACTCAAAAAGGTGACCACTGGAGGGAATTGGGGATCACTTCCCCTTACTCCACCAGTGGTCACTAATCCCCACCCACCCTAGAAACCTTTAAAAATATTTTTTGCCAGCCTCAGATGTCATACCCAGCTCCCTGACAGCAGTATTCAGGTCCCTGGAGCAGTTTTAGTGGGTGCAGTGCACTTCAGGCAGGCGGACCCAGGCCCATCCCCCCCTACCTGTTACACTTGTGGTGGTAAATGTGAGCCCTTCAAAACCCACCAGAAACCCACTGTACCCACATCCAGGTGCCCCCTTCACCCATAAGGGCTATGGTAGGGGTGTACAGTTGTGGGGTGTGGGTTTTGGGGGGCTCAGCACACAAGGTAAGGGAGCTATGTACCTGGGAGCTTTTTCTGAAGTCCACTGCAGTGCCCCCTAGGGTGCCCGGTTGGTGTCCTGGCATGTCAGGGGGACCAGTGCACTATGAATTATGGCTCCTCCCATGACCAAGGTCGTTTCTGAGATGGTCGTCCTTAGTTTCCATTATCGCCGAAAATCAGAAACGACCTAAAGGCATAAGTACATAAGTAATGCCACGACCATCTCTAGGGACAATCTAAATTTCAAGATTTGGGCATCCCCGAACGTATTATCGAAATGAAAGATGGACGCCCATCTTGTTTTGATAATACGGGTTTCTCTGCCCCTTCATCGGGACGCAGGAAAATTTGGGTGCCCTTTTCGATTATGCCCCTCCAAAGGTCCATCAAGCCCAGTTTTCCATTTTCAACAGTGGCCAATCCAGGTCACAAGTACCTGGCAAGATCTGAAAACAGTAAAACTGATTTTATGCTGCTTAACCTAGAAATAAGCAGTGGATTTTCGCAAGTCCATCTTAATAATGGCGCCAAACCTTTTTTAAACCCTGCTAAGCTAACTGCTTTTACCACATTCTCTGGCAATGAATTCCAGAGTTTAATTACACGTTGAGTGAAGAAATATTCTCTCTAGTTTGTTTTAAATTTACTACTTAGTAGCTTCATTGTGTGCCCCCTAGTCCTAGTATTTTTGGAAAGAGTAAACAAGTGATTTACCTCTATCCATTCCATTCCACTTATTATCATATAGACTTCTATTATATCTCCCCTCAGCTGTCTCTTCTCCAAGCTGATAAGCCCTAGCCGTGTTAGCCTTTTCTCATAGGGAAGTCATCTCATCCCCCTTGCCATTTTCTGCACCCTTTCTAATTCCACTATATCTTTTTTTGAGATGCAGTGACCAGAATAGCACACAGTATTCAAGGTGTGGTCGCACCATGAAGTGATACAAAGCATTATAACATTCTCATTTTTGTTTTCCATTCCTTTTCTATTAATTCCTAACATACTGTTTGCTTTCTTAGCCGCCGCTGCACACTGAGCAGAGGGTTTCAACCTATCATCAATGATGACACCTAGATCCTTTTCCTGGGTGGTGGCTCCTAATGCGGAACCTTGCAACACATAGCTATAGATTGGGTTCCTCTTTCCTACATGCATCACTTTGCACTCGCTCACATTAAATGTCATCTGCCATTTGGATGTCCAGCCACCCAGTATCGTAAGGACCAAGAAATTATTTGTGAGTCTTTGGATTCCATCCTTTGGATATATCACATAAATCTTTTTTGTTGGACACATAATCAAGGCTTTCGTTTTATAAAAAGGTCCTTGTCTCCCCTTTTTACAATATTTCTGCAGTAGTTGTTTTTTTGTTTATTCTTTTGGTTGTCCTTACTGTTTTCCATATAAATGCCAGTTCATGCCCTAATCTTGAGACGGGATTCTAAAATAACCACCTTAATGATGGAAATCCTTCTGAAAATTGCTCCTTTAGAGTATTGTAAAAAATCCTGCTACACCAGTGTGTTTCGGTACGTATTAACTTTTTTGTCGGCTCTTGGATTTTTGTATTATAAGTGAAATCATTATTGCATGATGACAAAATATTTTCACATTAAAAATTATTGAAACAAAAAGACATTTTGCTTTTTGGGGATCTTTTAGATGATGAACATATGGAGGAATAAATCCAGTAGTTTCAATACAGTAACAAGACTTTGGGGCTCATTTTCAAAGCACTTAGGGAGTCTTTTACTAAGGCACGCTCACGTTTTTATGTTTCAACAATTTTTATTAATGAAGCACAAAAATTATGTTTGCATGTTATAAGTACCAGTACAATCAACCAACGAACATTAACTGCAATAGATGTCAAATACTATACACCTTTATTAATCTTTTAACTCCCCCCCTTCCCTAATATTTAACGTTCTTTTCAACAAGGTTTATTTATTAATAACAATTTGACAAAAACTCCTTTCCCCCCTTACCACTGGATCAGGACTCCGACATGCAGAAGCCTCCTAAAACCTTATAGGTCCGTTATCCCCATCTAAGCTTAAACATATATCTCTCTTCTCTCATGTTTTTATACAGTTCAACAATCATCATTGTGGGGGATTTCAACAAAGCGATCATCCTTGGAGTCTCTGCATATGGATATAACTCCCCGATCACCAACTTCAAGATCAGCTTGTCTTTCCATCCCCCCCTCTAAAAAAACTCCTACATTAAAACCCTCCCTCCCTTTTTAACCCCCCCCCCAACTCTAGTGATACAACCAACCAACACACTTCTTCGGCTAAAATGACTCTTCCACCCAGGGAATAGCCAAGCTCCCCACAACAAAAGGGCAAGAAGGGCCTGAACTCTGATGACCCTCCCCCCCCCCCCAACATGCTGCTCCTCATCCCTTCCCTTTGTTATAAAGACATCCCATCCCTAATTAATACCCCCTCCCAACCCACGCTCACGTTTTTAGCGCATGCTAAAAACAGGCATGCGCTAAATGTTAGAGACTCCAATGCATTCCTGTGGGCGTCTCTAACGTTCAGCACGTGCCCAATTTTAGGAAATGCTAAAAACATGAGCACACCTTAGTAAAAGACCCCCTTAGACTTACAGCGTTCCATAGTAACCTATGGCTTACCGCTTGCTCTTCCAGGACTACCGCAAGCCCAACACGGCCGCTGGCGGTAGTCCCGCCCTGAGCACGCACCATTTCTGAGGGAAAAAGAAAACCCCTGGAAATGGCTCACGCATGCTGCCCGGTTACTGCCATGTTAGCGTGGGAGCCATTATCGCCAGCTCAGTGGGTGGCAGTAAGGGCCTCCTGTCGCATGGCCATGCAGTAAGGGTTCTCTTACCGTATGGCCATGTGTGCCTGGGGTCCTTTTACCAAACTGCGGGAAAAATGGCCCTGGCCTGCGTTCTTTGAGCTCAAATTTGTCTTTCAATTTTATTTTCTTTTTAACTTGCGAAGTTTCCTTTAATAAAAGGCACCTCTGCATTCTGAGTTTCTGCATCGCTGACGACTATTATGAATTTCCATACAGCCAAGTTGGAATTTTTTCTTTTGTTTCAGGATGGACCAAAGCAGGTCTCCGAGTGCCAGGAAGTTTTATTAAATTGCTTTTGTTTCCATATTTTCAATTACTTGTCCTTTTTGTCAAATTGTGCTCTGAGCTTTTTTATTGTTAACTGTCCAAGCATATCCCCTTCCTGTTCACATTGATGAGATTAGAGCTATTGGTTTCTTTTGGCAGGTTATATGGGACTAATTTCTGGCCATTTTGAGTACTTGGTTAGGAATAAAATATACAGTGCATACACATTATTGTTTTTAATTCAGTCAATACTAGCTATTTCAGGAAGTGGTGCTAATGGCTCAGTAGTTAATGTTCGAAAATGTTGCTCCAGTGCTGCTTCTTATGTAAGTCTGTGTGGCTTGTTCTGCTACAGAAGCAATTCCAGTATGCTAAGTGGAGTGGAGGAATAGCCTAGTGGTTAGTGCAGTGGACTTTGATACTGGGGAACTAGGTTTGAGTCCTACTGCAGCTCCTTGTGACAAATTGCCCCAGGTACAAATAAATACCTGTATATACTATGTAAACTGCTTTGAATGTAGTTGCAAAAAAACCATAGAAAGGTAGTATAGCAAGTCCCATTTCCCTTTCCCTAATTGCAGATTTATAGTGGTGGTCATTTACCCTACCAGCACCCCCAATATTGAGTAAGCTCCTTCACCGACCCCCCCCCCCCCGCTAATTTTGACCCCTCCCCCCGCTGACCACCCTCTTGACCCCCCTCCTGCCGCCAACCCTCCCCTGCCGCCGCCTACCTTTGCTGGCGAGGGACCCCAACCCCCGCCAGCCGAGGTCCTCTTCTTCTGCTGGCTGATCTGCAAGGCTTCGTTCTGTTTCTGTGAGTCTGACGTCCCAGTAGGGGGAATTTTGGACATAGGAGGTAGGAAAGAAGAGGTGAGATGAAATGCAGGACACCGTGAAAGGGGGGGGAGGGTAGGAAAGGGAAGGGAAGATGCTATGTATGTTGTAGGAGTAAGCAAGGAAATGGGAGAAGCTGGACATGGAGGGAGGCTAAGGAAGAGGAGACACTGATAACTAAGGGAAGGGGAGATATGTTGCTGGACATCATGGGGGGTGTAGGGGAGGGGAGGTGCCGGACTACAGGCTGGAGATGAGTGTTTAGCCTTGAACCACTTCTGGGGGAGGGAGCACATCGCTAATGGCTTGCCTAAGATATCAGATCTTGATCCATCTATGCCAATGTTTCCTCACTATCACAGACATCTCATGTGCATTCACTCACTCAGGCACACGGTTGGAGATAGAGCTTTGGGGTGGGGGGGTCAGAGTGGCTGGTGGAGCTTTTCCTGCCAGTCACTGAAGAAATAGCAAACACCCCAGTCCAGGTGTGGGTAGTGGTATGTGTTCAGGTGATAATGAAACTGCTGTGGGGCAGTAAGGCAGTGCTAACTGCCCCCTTGCTGCTTCTCTTGCTCCCCCTTCCACATTCTTCTGATTGGCAAGGGAAACACTGTCATGGTAAAGAAGCAGCCACAGGGACACTCAGCGCTGTGCACAAGAAGCATTTTTCATTGGAAAGGAGATTCTAGAACAAGAGAGCATGGCATGATGTTCAAAGGTAACAAATTCAAGGAAACCTTGATATCTTTCTTCACAAAAAAAGGCCCTGGTAGATGCAGAAACAGCTTCCCAGTGAAGATGATGGAGATAAAACATTGCGGGGCCCTTTTACTAAGCCACATAAGCTTCTACTCACACCCAACGTGCTCCAAAATGGAGTTACCACATAGCTACCATGTGGCCCTTGCGGTAATTTCATTTTTGGTGTGCACCCAAAAAATATCGCTCGCCAAGTGGCATTTGGCATGCGTCGGACATTACCACCCGGTTACCGCATGAGACTTTACTGCTGGGTCAATGGCTGGCAGTAAGGTCTCAGACCCAAAATGTACATGCAGCAATTTTCATTTTGTCGCACGTCCATTTTCGGCAAAAAGTTTAAAAAAGCCTGTTTAACAGGCGCACTGAAAAATTATTCTGCGCGTGCCCAAAACCCATGCCTATTATTATTATTACTAGCATTTATATAGCACTACCAGACACAGCGCTGAACACCTGACACAAAGAGACAGTCCCTGCTCAAAAGAGCTTACAATCTAAATAATACAGACAGACAAGACAGTTACGAGTGAGGGAAGTAATGGGTGAGAAGAAAGGAAGGGACAAGGGGAGGGCAATTGAGTAGGAGCTGAAAATCAGCAGTGAAAAGTTGGGTTTTCAGCATAGATTTGAAAACAGGTAGAGATGGAGCTAGACGTATAGGTCCAGGAAGTCTATTCCAGGCATAAGGTGCCGCGAGAGAAAAGGAGCGAAGCCTGGAGTTAGCAGTGGAGGAGAAGGGGGGCAACAAGAGAGATTTGTCCAGTGAGCGGAGGCCATTTTTCAGTGCACCTTTGTAAAAGGGCCCCCAAGAGGAGTCCAATAAACATGAGGGACTACAAAGACATGAAAAGAAAACTAGAGTTTGAGTGGAGTCTAAAGCAATGTTAAAAGAAGCAAACTGGACAGACTAGATGTTCAGTCCTTATGTGCCATCACATTTTGGGGTTCCCAGTGAAGCGGAATGTTTATACAGCATGTTGGATATATGAGGACAGGCCCTGCTTCAGGTGAAAGAGGAACTGCCAGCAGTTAAATGCTTAATTTCTTCAGCAGAAGTTTAACACAAGGCATTGCAGGGAGGATGGTGTTTATAGACTTGAATATTATATGGCTGCATCCCATGGCAGTTCCAGCATGTTTGCCAAAAGCAGGCCTACAAAAATGCCAGTGGTTTGGCAGCTGTTTCAAATTAGAGCTGATGCTATTATGTTTGCAATCTAGCAGTGACTGTTTAAATCCAGAGACCTAGTTTGGGATATATTTTCAGCCTCGAAAAAAAATTAATGCACAGAGAGGGATAACGACATCTTCTACTGTTATGCAGAACATCAGATTAACCTTTATAGGGCCAAAGTTTTTACAACCGTCATCGCTGAAGGAATTTTGTGGATTTTTTCCTTGCAATAAAATTTTTAAACCACAAGAAACATTCTTCTTTCATATGTGTATCTCGGCAAATCATGCATCAGCTCAGCAACTGCTTTCCAGTGGTGGAAAAAGTCTGTGAATATTTTGTTATGTTTACCCTTTATCCCTTGTAACTGGGGCAAATTTTCTGCAATTAGGTTATTGTTCAAGAGGTTTAAAGTGTTTATAACTACATCAAAGCCCAAAAATTACATCAAGTGGGTTCTTCTCCCACCCCAAAAAATAATTATGCTGAAAATAGCAGCTGGTGGGGTAAAAGGGTAATGGATTTGATAGACTGCCTTTCTGTGGTACAGCCAAAGTGGTTTACATTTATTAAATGCAGGTACTTTCTCTGTCTCTAATGGACTCACAATCTAAGGGCCCTGTTTAATAAGCCACGCTATAGGCGCATTAGTGTTTTAGTGTGAGCTAAAGCTAGAGACACCCATGGGAATATAATCAGTGTCTCTACCATTTAGCGCACACTAAAAACACTATCGCACCTTAGTAATACACAGGGCCCTCAATTTTGGTACCTGGGCAACGGAGGGTTAAGTGACACTTTTACTAAGCTTTGGTAAAAGAGGACCTGCGCTAGTGGCAGCAGGTGAAAAGGCCAAAAAAGAAATAATTTGCCTGCGGCCATTTTGGGGCGGGGGTAGCACTTACCGCCATCCATTGAGGTGGCGGTAGGGGCTCTCGCGCTAACCCGGCAGTAACCTGGCAGCATGCAACGCTGTCCGATTACCACTGCGTAACCCCATGCAGACATTTTAAAAATATTTCTGCTAGCGCCAGAAATGGCACACACTGAGAGTGGAACTACCATCGGCACCCACGTTGTGCCGGCAGTAGTTCCGGGTTGCCACGTGGCAACCCTTTAGATAAAGGGACTTGCCCAGGGTCACAAGGAGCTACAGGAATTGAATCCAGTTCCCCATGTTCTCAGACCACTCGACTAACCCTAGGCTGCCAACTGGATCATGATTCACACCCCAGGGTTGATCCAGTCCTGATTTTACTCTGTTGCATGCAAAGACTTGTGGGTCTGATTTCCCCATTGTATTCCCTAAGAAAAGCAAGACTACAAGTCCCAGCATGCATTGGGGTGAGCCTTAAGACTGAATCAACCCTGTTCTGCCACTGTGAATCCAGTTGGCAGCTTTAAACTAACCTTTACTCTATTTTAGCTGGTGCATTTAGTTGCAGAAGTTACGTTCAAGAGATACATCTGAATATTTATTTATTTATTTGGATTTATTTACCGCCTTTTTGAAGGAATTAATTCAAGGCAGTGTACAGTAAGAATAAATGAAACATGAGCAATAGGCAATTACAGTAGTAAAAATATTCAAATAACAAAACAAAGTATGGCATAGAGGGGCATTTTCGAACGGGAACGCCCATCTCTAAGGGCGCCCATCTCTGAGGACGTCCCCACGAAGGGGTGGGGAATCCCGTATTATCAAAAAAAGATGGGCGTCCATCTTTCATTTCGATAATACGGTCAGGGACGCCCAAATCTCAACATTTAGGTTGACATAAGAGATGGACGACCTCGATTTTCTGTGATAATGGAAACCAAGGATGCCCATCTCAAAAATGACCAAATGCAAGCCCTTTGGTCGTGGGAGGAGCCAGCATTCATAGTGCACTGGTCCCCCTCACATGCCAGGACACCAACCAGGCACCCTAGGGGGCACTGCAGTGGACTTCACAAATTGCTCCCAGGTGCATAGCTCCCTTACCTTTGGTGCTGAGCCCCCAACCCCACCCCCCAAAACCCACAACTGTACACCACTACCATAGCCTTAAGAGGTGATGGGGGGCACCTACATGTGGGTACAGTGGGTTTCAGGTGGGTTTTGGAGGGCTCACATTTACCACTACAAGTGTAACAGGTAGGGGGGGATGGGCCTGGGTCCGCCTGCCTGAAGTGCACTGCACCCACTAAAAACTGCTCCAGGGACCTGCATACTGCTGTGATGGAGCTGGGTATGACATTTGAGGCTGGCATAGAGGCTGGCAAAAAATGTTTTTTTAATTTTTTTTTTGGGTGGGAGGGAGTTGGTGACCACTGGGGGAGTAAGGGGAGGTCATCCCCCATTCCCTCCGGTGGTCATCTGGTCAGTTTGGGCACCTTTTCGAGGCTTGGTCGTGAAAAAAATTGGACCAAGTCAGCCAAATGCTTGTCATGGACGCCCTTCTTTTTTCCATTGTCGGCCGAAGACGCCCATCTCTTAACCACACCCCCGTCCTGCCTTTGGTACACTGCCAACACACCCCCATGGTTTGGTTGTCCCTGCGACGGAAAGCAGTTGAGGACGCCCAAAATCGGCTTTCGATTATGCTGATTTGGGCGACCCTGAGAGAAGGACGCCCATCTCCCGATTTGTGTCCTAAGATGGGTGTCCTTCTCTTTCGATTGTGCCGCTGACAGTATACTACGTACAATGTTAACACAATATGTAATAGAGCATTTTAATTGATAGTGAAGGATAAAGCAAAGATGGAACATATAGATAGGTAAGAGAGTAAGAAGAGTTAGAAAGTAAGGTGATTAATTTAAAGAAAGTTGCACATGAGGTCAGAGATGGTTTAATATTATCTCAGCAGAGATGGTTTAATATTATCTCAGCTATGGTAGGAGTGGATACGATCATAATGTAATAAAGCAGTTTCATTTGCCAGTTATTACAGAGTTAATAAAATAAAAATTGTAGGTACATTTTATAATGGCCTAATACTTTTATGTTTCAACATTTTTATTGATGACATCTCAAAAACATAAATACTTTACATCTCTTGATATGCAAACTCGGTATTAAAACAAGGAACAATGAAAACTATTTGCTACATTTAGTCATCAACCTTTTTACTGTTTTATCCCCTCTCCCCCTCCCCCCCTTTCTCCCCCCTCCTCCCCTTTAGTTCATCCTCTCCCCCCCCCCCCCCCCCCCCCCCCCCCCACTCTCTAGGAGCCAATCAATCTCTCTCTAGTAGATGGTTGTACACCCGGTCCCATCTTATATTTAGCAAGTGAGGTTCAGTAGCATACTGCGGCCTCGTGGGCTCAATTTATGTATGTACCAATTCCAAATTCGCATGGCCTAATACTTTTAAACATAATGAGATCAATTTTCAGCGGGATGTCTAGGGAAACGTGTAATCTAGATGTTTTAAATTATTTGTGTATTCAACAACTCTACACATAATAAGCACCGCTGAATATATAGGCATCTGCAAACATCCCACTAGAGGGGTAATAAATTGGCTCCTCAATCGTGGTGCCTGATGCTGTGCGCGTAGTGCCAATTCTATAACGGCATCTTGGCACCAAGATTCTGTTCTAGAATGCTAGCATAATGTCGGCATTGGTGTGGCCTTATTTAGGCTCCCTCTTAATGCCATGTCAACGGCAGGCGTAAGTTGGTGTACCTAAGTGTACCAAATGATACATGTAATTTACAGTGCTGGATGAACAACATTCATAACTGGGAGACACGCCCACTTGCGCTATGGCAGAATAGAATAATACCTAGGAGTCCTTTTACTAAGGTGCACTGAAAAATGGCCTGTTTAAGGCACGTGTTTTGGACGCGCGCAGGTCCATTTTTCAGCGCGCCTGCAAAAAAGGCCTATATTTTTATAGCCGAAAATGGATGTGCGACAAAATTAAAAAATTGGTGCACCTCCATTTCGGGCTTGAGACCTTACCGCCACTGGTTGGTAATCGTCAGCGCACTTACACTGCCGATTACCGCCTGGTTAGCGCCGCGCATCAAAAAATAAAAAATCTTTTCTGATGCACGTAAAACGTGGAATTACCGCCTGGGGCATGTGGCAGCCGGGCGGTAGTTCCTAATTGACACGCGTTGGACGCTCGTAGGCACGTATGTGGCTTAGTAAAAGGGCCCCTTAGTGTATGTGTATAGGTGTCTAACTGTTAATTAATGGCACCTTCGAGGTACGTAAGTGGCATGTACTTCTAGGCATCAGTTTATTGAGTTGCCCATATCTGTATAAATTACTGCATGTGCAAAAGTGCTGATACATCTCGCTCAGCCACTCCATTTATACCTGGTTTTTGCGTGGCAGAGCGAGATTAGCTACACATATAGCAGCCAAATATTGGCTCTTATACATATACAGGTCAATATTTAAACTCTGCAGTTGGCCGCAGCATTTAAACATATACAAGGATATTGAGCACTGGCCACTCTCTTGATATTTTCCAGGCTCCACCCCCTCATGTTTCTGCAGTCTGTAATGATTTTCAGCAGCATTATTCCAATAATGCCATTGAAAATCAGTGACTGGCCCCAGTTAGAAGCATTTATCCAGGTAGCAGGTGCTGCTACCCAGATAAGTGCTTTTAAATATCAGGCCAATAATTTGTACATATTGTGAACCAGCCACTGGGACACTGACCACATTCCTTTTTATTCTGCTGTGCATTACGGTAGATGTACAGTGGATCATACTTCTGACATACACATATAGGACTAAATTCTGTATATGGTGCTGCAAAATTGGCGCCAAAAAAATGAGCACTTAAGCACTATTCTATAAATGGTGCTCCAAGTTGGGTGCCGTGAATAGAATAACAGTTGGCGCCAGGATCCCCGCCCAAAAATTTACTCCAACTGAAAGTTGATGTTAAATCCTTGTACCTAAATTAGGTGTAGATCTACATAAATCTGTAACAATGCACGCAAATTCCAGGAACGCCCCAGACCTGCCCATACCCCTCCCAAGGGCATGGGCAGGTCCTTTTTGGATCCGCACATAAGAATTTATGCGTGCATCTTTATAGAACAATAACTAAAAGATGTGCATGAAAATTGTAATTATTGCCAGTTAGCACAATAATTGATTCTTAGCACCCAATTATTGTCACTAATTGGTTGATTATGCGATTAAATTGCATGCGTAAATTCAGTGAGTACCCAAACTTGCCCGCACAATTTTTAACGCCATATATAGAATTAGGGGAATAATGCCACCAGATTTTTTTTTAATAGTTATATTTCAGTGCTGCATTTCTTCCTTTTCCCTAGCATCCATTCCCTGCCTCTTCCAATCTCCAGCATCTACCAACCTGTTTCCTTCTCAAATAATTATAATTACCCTGCCTTGCCTCTTACCCCCAGCATCCATCCTTCTGTTTCTCCATCTCCACCTTCCTCTGCAAATCCCTTGCTCCTCCTTCCAGTATCTGCCTTCCCTTCTCACTCGTGCAGGATCTGTCTCTTTCTCCCACCCCAACCTTTGTGTCAGTCTCCAACCTCTTGCCCCCTTCTACCTGCTCTTTTATCAGCCCCCAATCCCAGCCCCTGTATCAACCCCCAACCCTCATATCAGATCCTTCTCTCCCAGTATCTGCCAGCATGTCTGCCCCCTCTCTATCTTCACCCCTCCAATCCAGTATGCCCCCCTCTCTTTGAAAGGTGTATTCAGTTGTTATGTTTATATCTGAAGATGATTAAGCAATGGATGAGAGCAAACCATCTTAGTTTGAATATGGCAAAGACGCAAGTTGATGTTCCAGACTCCTTCTCAATAGATGATATTGAGATTACTTTTAGTAAGAAAATCCGATCTCTGGGTGTCTTGATTGATTCGCCTCTTTATATGAAATCTCAGGTGGCCAGAGTAATTAGTACCGCATTTTTTAAATTGAAACTTGTTAGAAAATCGAAGGATTACTTATCCATTGAAAAGTTTTGTCTGGTGGTTCAAAGCGTGGTAATGCCTCACTTTGATTATTGTAATGCTTTGTTTCTAGGTTTACCAAAATATGCCTTATGGTCATTACAGATTGCACAGAACGCCGCAGCCTGTGTGCTTTTGGGAACGAGGCATTTTGAACACATTACTCCTGTTCTCGTTTTCTTACATTGGCTGCCAATTGTGTACAGAGTGCAATATAAGATTTTGTTGTTGATATTCAAAACGATAAACCAATAAAATTTCCCCATTGATCCTAGCAAGTTTGCATTTACATCAGCCTTCTCGGTCTGCGAGGTCAGCGTTTTGTAATGTACTTGATATTCCATCTTTTTGTTTATTTGGATGAATATAGAAACTCAATATTTTATATATCGCAGGACCAAGGCTGTGGAACTCTTTGCCTACTAAGGTTAGAGCTTTAAGAAGCATTGACGACTTTTAAAAAAGCTTTAAAGACTGTTTGTTTCAGTGAACGTTTGACATCTCCTCTTAATGCCAATTTCTTTTGGACTGACAGTTAGTCATTATTAGATTTTGATGTTTTAGAAGAAAGTATGTTTGTGCTGTGAATTTTGTAAAATGTGTACCCAGTGGCGTAGCCAGAAGGCAATTTTTGGGTGGGCCAACAAGTTGGATGGGTGGGCACTAGAGTTGCCAACTTTTTGAAAGAGAAAAAAAACCCAGCCACCTAATACACCCATGCTTTACCCCTACCCCACCCCATGCTGCACCTCTACCTCACTCCCCATTACTTCAATGAGGGTAGCAGTGCAGGCTTCAGTGGCCAATTAATTGAGAGCTAAAGGAAGTACAAGGAACTGCACTCTTCTTCAGCCCCCATTCAGCCAAGGTCCTCCAACACACATATGGTATTGAAAGCCAAACACTGAACGCCAAACACATTCTGCATCCAGAGCACCTCCTGGCCTTCCATCAATAATGGATGCAGAGCACAGCAAGGACATTTCCCCATAAAACTCACCATACAAAGAAATTCTGGTAATCTCAATAATAGACATGTTGTAAAGTAATTAAAAAAAAAATCTACAAACAAAAAGTCACTCAGAATCTAGAGCAAATCTACCATGCCAGCACTAACTTCCAAAACAAGGATCCTCTACCTATGAAAAGCGGCTCTAAAATATTGATACATCTATCAAGAAAACTGAACAAGCCAAATTACTACAGAATGCTACATAGAAACTTCATGGTGACAGCATACCTCGGGGCCACGCACACAGAACACAAGAGCCAAATACAGAATAAATGACCACAAACTCTATAAATATAAATTAAACTGAAACCCCAAGAAACCAGACCTTGCATGTAGTACAACACTAGAGAAACAAAAAAGAAAGGCATTTCCTCCTGTGCAAAATTTAAAGGTATCACATGCCAGGGATGATGGGTTTTTTTGTTTTTTTGGGGGGTGGGGGTGCAAATAGGGCAATTGTGCTTGGCTTTCTGGCCAGAGAGAGCCCCAAGCCTGCCAGAAGCTGAAGAAGGGTAATGGGCTTTGGGGTCCTCTCCTAAATTTCTTCCCTGGGCCCCAGCCATGTCTGACATATGCCAAATCTGACATAATCTAATCACAAAATAGAAATAAAAATAATTTTTGTACCTTTTTGTTGTCTGGTCATTTTATTTTTCATATCATATTGGTCCCTGTCTCTGGTTTCTGCTTCCCTGTGTCTTTCCTGTCCATTTGACATTTCTTCTGTCTCCATGTCCACCATCCATCTCCCATCTCTGTGTCCATATATTTCCTTATCCAGAATCTCCCGTGTTCATATCCCCGCATCCATCATCATTCCTTTGTGCACCCATGTACCCCATGCCCAGCATCTCCCATCTGTGTTCCTATTCTCCCTCTTGTCTGGTATCTCCCCTCTGTGTCCATTATATCTCTATTCCCATACCCCCCCATGTCCATTGTATCTCTATTCCCATATCTCCCTCCCCACCCCCATGTCAGGCATTGCCCCTATGTGCCCATATGTCATCCCAATACAGCATCTCATCTGTGTCCCTGTCCCCATGCTCACATCCAATGCTTATCCCTTCTGTTTCTTTGTACCTCTCTATGTCCCCTTTCTCCCTCCCACACACCTTTCCTTTCTAACCAGCAACTTTCCTTCTCTCTTTCATCCCCCTTATGCATCTGGTTCATTCTCCACTGTGGGTTCAGCATTTGACCCCCCCCCCCCCCATTCCTTTATCTCCTTGATCCAACATCCTTCTCCCTTTCCTCTAACACTAACCCTTCCCCCTCTCATAGGTCCAGTACTTCTCTCCCTTCGTTCTCGCCCCCCTTGCAGGTCCACATCTCTCCCTCTTCCCTCCAGTCCTCCCCTGCATATTCAGCACCTCTCTCCCCCTTTGCTGCAGCCTCCCTTGCATGCCCAGCACCCCTCCCCCTTCCCGCCTGTCCTCCCCCACAAATCCAGCAGCTCTCTTCCTTCCCTTCCCTCCCACACCCTCACCCAGCACATCTCTCCCTTCTCTCCCTCTTACATACCCAGCACCTGTCTCCCTTCCCTCCCACCCACATATCCAGCACCTCTCTCCCTTCCCTCCCACCCACATATCCAGCAACTCTATCCCTTCCCTCCAGCACCTCCTTAAATGCCCTGCACCTCTCTCCCTTCTCTCCAACCTCCCACCCACAAGCATACATGTCCAGGGCCCCTTCCCTCCCCTCCAACCCCCATGTCCAGCACCTCTCTCCCCTCCCACAGTTCAGGCACCGCCACCTCCATGTCTTCCTTACCCACCCAACCCCCCACCCTTGCCGCGCGGCGCTTGCTCACTCAAAAGTTCCCATATCAAACATTTTCTCCCCACTCCCCCTTGCAACATTACAACAATATCCAATCCATCCCTTCCCTTCCCTCCAACCCCCATATCCAGCGCCTCTCTCCCCTCCCACAGTTCCGGCACCGCCAGGGCGCTACCTCCGTGTCTTCCTTACCCACCCGCCATCCTTGCTGCGGAACTTCTCTCTCTATGATCGCCGCCCAGCAGGAACTTCAAACAGCGCGGCAGCGCTGTGTCAGAGCCTTCCTCTCTGCCGCGTCCCACCCAGCCTGCGTAAACAGGAAGTTGCGTGAGATGCGTCAGAGAGGAAGGCTCTGACACAGCGCTGACATGCTGTTTGAAGTTCCTGCTGGGCGGCGATCATAGAGAGAGAGCAAGTTCCGCGGCAAGGATGGCGGGTGGGTAAGGAAGACACGTAGGTAGCGGTGCCGGAACTGTGGGAGGGGAGAGAGAGGCGCCGGACATGCGAGGGTGGAGGGAAGGGAGGGAATTGGTTTGGGTGTAGCGCTTCTGGGTGGGCCTGAACCAAGATTGGGTGGGCCTAGGCCCACCCAGGCCCACCCGTAGCTACGCCCCTGTGTGCACCTATGATTGTGAGTGTAAATTGTTCCCCACTCAGGATGGAAGATGAGCAGGCTACACATTTTTTACATACATAAACAAATAATATACAAATTAACCTTTTCCAGAGACAAGGAAGCAGTAGAACTAGAGGGCATGAACTGAGTTTGCAGGGGGGTCGAATTAGGAGTAACGTCAGAAAGTACTTTTTCATGGTGAGGCTGGTAGATACCTGGAATGCCCTCCCACAAGAGATGGTGGAGACAAAAATGGTAGCAGAATTCAAAAATGCATGGGATAAACACAAAGGATTCCTATATGGAAAAAGAATGGAATTCAAAACAAATTTAGTGGTGCTTAGATGGCAACTCCAGTAATTGGAAAATAAGCCAAGACTTCTGTGGTCTGTGCCCTGATTATGGCTAGACAGATGTGGATGGACTGGAGTAGGCTTCAACGGCAACTCCAGTAGTTGGGAAATAAGACCAGTACTGGGGAGACTTCTACACTCTGTGCCCAGAAAATGGCAAGGACATATCAAGATCAGGTATGCATATGTTAAACTCGAGCATATGGTATGATGTGATATATCTTGTTGGGCAAACTGGATGGACCGTGCGGGCCTTTATCTGTGATCATCTAAGATGTTGTGTTTCTGCACTTTCAGTCACCAGATCCAAACAAGCAACTGGTTGACAGTTACTGTATGTGTGTCTTGAAGTATTCATATATTTCCATTGCAAATTAAGGGCCTCTTTTACCAAACTGCGCCAGCAATTCCTGCATGGCAATGCCAACAAAGCTCATTCAAAATGAATGGGCTTTGTCAGTATTACCGCACTGGAAATTGCCAGCGTGGTTTGGTAAAAGAGGCCCTAAGAAATATGCTTATAATTTTAAGGTTGCCCATCCCCTTCAGATCCATGGGTGCTAAATGCATAATTAATATTAATAATAATAATAGGAAAAAGGAACCCAAACTATAGCTACGTAATACAAGGTTCCATGTTAGGCGTCACCAACCAAGAAAGGGATCTCGGCGTCATTGTTGATAAGTTGAAACCCTCTGCTCAGTGTGCTATGGTGGCTAAGAAAGCAAATAGAATGTTAGGTATTATTAGGAAAGGAATGGAAAACAAAAGTGAAGATGTTATAATGCCTTTGTATTGCTCCATGGTGCGACTGCACCTCAAATATTGTGTTCAATTCTGGTCGCCACATCTCAAAAAAGATACAGTGGAATTAGAATTTTAAAAGGCATAGGATAAGCATGTGGGATCACTTAGGAACAGGAAGAATTAAGGGTTACAGAGGATAGGCAGACTGGATGGGTCATATGGCCTTTATCTGCCGTCATGTTTCTATGTTTCTAGAAAAGGTATAGAGAAGGACAACAAAAATGATAAAGGGGATGGGACGATTTCCATAAGAGGAAAGGCAGAAGCATCTAGGGCTCTTCAGCTTGGAGAAAAGACAGCTGAGGGGAGATATGATAGAGGTCTATAAAATAATGAGTGGAGTGGAATGAGTAGGCGTGAATCGTTTGTTTACTCTCTCCAAAAATACTAGGGCTAGGGGGCATGCGGTGAAGCTACAAAGTAGTAAATTTAATACAAATTGGAGAAAATTGTTTTTCACTCAACGTGTAATTAAACTCTGGAATTCGTTGCCAGAGAATGTGGTAAAGGTGGTTAGATTAGCAGGGTTTTAAAAAGGTCTGGATGGCTTCCTAAAGGAAAAGTCCATAGACCATTATTAAATTGACTTGGGGAAAATCCACTGCTTATTTCTGGGATAAGCATCATAAAATGTATTGAACTTTTTTGGGGATCTTGCGAGGTATTTGTGACCTGGATTTGCCACTGTTGGAAACAGGATGCTGGGCTTAATGGACCTTTGGTCTGTCCCAGTGTGGCAATACTATTGTACTTGTTATCTGCTTGCACCTGTTCAGCTCTAAGCGGGTTACAGTATAAAAGATAACCAGAACAAGTCTGGGAATTACATAATTTGACAAAAACATATATAAAATAGATATCGTAATTAATTGATCATCATTCCATTAATTAAAACCTCCTAACCATCCTATTCATCAGCTGGATGACTCACATATTTATGAAATAAGATCGTTGTAATCCTTCTCCTAAAATCCAAGTAATTGGCTGCAATCAGTAAAACAAATATCCTTATCTAACCTTGCCACATTAAAAGACAATAAGGAATTCAGTATTTTCATTCTCTTCTTTCCTTGTGATATAGGATAACCAAAAGGATTGTAAGCAATCTTCCTATGTACCCTAGTTTGGCTGATAAACATAACACGTCTATATGTATAGGCTGTAGCCAATCCAAATAAAATTTTGTAAAAGATACAATAAAACTTAAATTGTATCTTAGCTTCAATTGGTCGCCCATGTGATAATATAAACTAACGGGAAATGCTATCATGTTTTTAAAATGAAAAGATCAAATGATTGCAGTTTTGTATCAATTGTAATTTCTTCACCAACTGCTTAGTACACATAAAGGAATCCTGTTCAGAAGGAATGGATCCTCAGAAGCTAAGCAGAGATTGGGTGGCAGCACCGGTGGTTGGGAGGCGGGGCTAGTGGTGGGCAGACTTCTACGGTCTGTGCCCTGAAAATGACAGATACAAATCAAGGTCAGGTATACACATAAAGTAGCACATATGAGTTTATCTTGTTGGGCAGACTGGATGGACCATGCAGGTCTTTCTCTGCCGTCATCTACTATGTTACTATCCTGCTTATTTTCGAAGGAGAAGGGCAGCCATCTTTCCGACACAAATCGGGAGATGGCTGGCCTTCTCCTAAGGCCGGCCAAATCAGTATAATCGAAAGCCAATTTTGGCCGGTTTCAACTGCTTTCCATCGCAGGGCTGGCCAAAGTTCAAGGAGGTGTGTCGGCAGTATACCGAAGGAGAGACAGGGCCTCGACCGATAATGGAAAAAAGAAGGCCGGCCCTGATGAGCATTTGGCCGACTTTACTTGGTCCCTTTTTGTTCATGACCAAGCCTTGAAAAGGTGCCCAAACTGAGCAGATGACCACCAGAGGGAATCGGGGATGACCTCCCCTTACTCCCCCAGTGGTCACCAACCTCCTCCCACCCTAAAAAAAAATTTTTTTAAACATTTTTTGGCCAGCCTCTATGCCAGTCTCAAATGTCATACCCAGCTCCATCACAGCACTTTGCAGGTCCCTGGAGCAGTTTTTAGTGGGTGCAGTGCACTTCAGGCAGGCGGGCCCAGGCCCATCCGCCCTACCTGTTACACTTGTGGTGGTAAATGTGAACCCTCCAAAACCCACCAGAAATGCACTGTACCCACATCTAGGTGCCCCCCATCACCCCTTAGGGCTATGGTGGTGGTGTACAGTTGTGGGGAGTGGGTTTTGGGGGGGGGGGGTTGGGGGCTCATCACCAAAAGTAAGGGAGCTATGCACCTGGGAGCAATTTGTGAAGTCCACTGCAGTGCCCCCTAGGGTGCTCGGTTGGTGTCCTGGCATGTCAGGGGGACCAGTGCACTACAAATGCTGGCTCCTCCTACGACCAAATGGCTTGGATTTGGCCAGGTTTGAGATTGCTGCCATTAGTTTCCATTATTGGTGAAAACCAGTGTCGGCCATCTCTAAGGGTGGCCCAAATGTTGAGAGTTGGCCGGCTCCGACCGTATTATCGAAACGAAAGATGGCCGCCCATCTTTTTCGATAATACGGTCGGGTACGCCGCTTTACGGGGCCATCATTAGAGATGGACGGTTAGATTATACCCCTCCACTTTACTATGTTAGTACAACCCAAGTAAACAATGTTACAGTAGTCCAATTGTGACAGCATAAGTGCCTGAATCAGTAATCTAAATTGGTCTATCGTAAAAAAAAATTACGTACATGTCTAAGTTTTCTCAGTAAGCAGAAAGATTTCCTAACCAGACTATTATTCTGGGAATCAAAAAGACTGGTCAATAAATATGCTTAGAATTTTAATTTTGGATGATAACTCATACGTATAGTGGTCAATTGTAAAACATAAAAAAGCAGGGTCAGGATTACTATCAAACAGAAGAAATTTTATTTTTTCAGTATTTAAATTTTACCTTAAAATGTAACATCCATTTGTCTTTGTGAGTTATGCACCTCTGAATATAGTATCGGTTTCTGCATACACCCCTGGATTCTATATAGCGCGCCTACAGATCTGTGCCAAAATTGGCATGGATTCTACAACAATGCGTGCAACTTAAGAAGCTTAACAAGCTAATGAGCGCTGATAACAGCACTTAACAAGGAATAATGAGCACTAATTGGCACTGATTAGGATTTAGGCACACAAGTCACTAAGCATATTCTGTAACGATGGGCACTGAACTTCTAACGCACGCAGGCAAAAGGGGCGTGGTTATGGGTGGGGAAATGGACGTTTTTGATGGGCATTCTGAAATTTACACTCCCTGTTATGGAATATGGCCCAGTGCGCCTAAATCTATGCGCTTGGATTTACGCCACATTTTCTTTGATGTAAATGTAAGCCACATTGAGCCTACAAATATGTGGGAAAATGTGAGATACAAATGCAACAAATAAATAGATGCACATAGATTTAGGTGCTGAATTATCAACTAAGTGTATTCTATCATCGGCACTTAAATCTAAGCACCAATTATACAATACACTTAGTTGTCACTGATTTCAGCGCCGATTTTTTAGGCGCCATATATAGAATCTCCAACACAGGCTTACCGCTTGCTAAAAAGGAACTACCGCCAGGCTACCGAAGCAGCCTGGTGGTAGTTCCTACCCCCAGTATGCTGTCATATCCGGCACTACAAAAATATATTTGTTTTTGTAGCGCCGGCGTGTACCCGGCAATAATAATCAGGCAGTGCTGCGTGATGCCTGGTTACCACTGAGTTAGCACAGGAGCCCTTTCCACCACCTCAATGGGTGGTGGTAAGGGCACCTCCCGAAATGGCCGCCCAGCAAGTGCGTCACTTGCCACTGAATAAAGATTTGATATCCTATAGACGCCGTCTCTGGTTGTTTTGGAAGAGCCTATCTTTCCTACTCCCTGCTTTGTGCATTTCTTCGCGTAGGATCCTAGTGTACCTCCACCCTTGTGGTGGTTTTCCCCTTTGGTCACTTGCCACACAGCCATTTCTTTAAAAAAAAGAAAGACTTCCCTTTTACCCACTGCAGTAAAAGGGGGCCTCGACACACAGCAAAAACATGCGCTAACGCCAGCACAGGCCCCCTTTCTCCGCAGCTTGGTAAAAGGGACCCCTAATGCTTGATGGCATTTTTTATGCAGGTCCTGAATTAGTTATTAGCGGATATTTGTTGCACATATTAGATAACCTGCTACAAATTAGTGTCCTTTCATATAGGTATCATTATCCTTACAGTGTCTTTCCATATAAGGGTCTGTTTACTAAAGTGTAGTAAAGTTTTGAAATTAATGAGCATTACTTGCAAAAATTAATGCTTTGAAAGTCTGAAGCCTGTGCGGTAATTTTGGGGCATGGCCAGTATCTGCCCTGCAAATCCAGACAGGGCAGACATTTAGGGTCTAGATTCTATGTATGGCACCTGAAAAATCTGTGCCGAAAAAAATACATCTAGGCATGTGTTTTGACAACTTTCAATAGTTCTCTGTCATCTGCAAATTTAATCATCTCACTCATTGTCGTGTTTTCCAGATTATTTGTAAATATGTTAAATAGCACCGGTCCCAGTACAGATCCCTGTGGCACTCCACTATCCACCCTCCTCTATTGAGAAAAATGGCCATTTAACTCTACCTTCTGTTTTCTGTCCAATAACCAATGCTTGGGCATATTCTATAAGCTTTCGAGAGCTTGCAAAACAGAGTATATAAACAGTAAGGGGCCCTTTTAGTAAGCTGTGGTAAAAAGGGCCCTGAGCTGAGGCGGAGGCCATTTTTGCCATGGGCCAAGGCCCTTTTTACAGCAGCGGTTAAAAAGGCCGAAAAAAGACATGGCCATGCAGTAAGATTGCTCTTATTGTGTGGCCATGCGGGGGGAGCACTTACCGCCACTCATTGAGGTAGTGGTAAGGGCTTCCTCACTAACCCAGCAGTAATCAAGTAGTACACAGCGCTGCCCAATTACCGCTGGGTAACCCCCTGGGGAAATATTTTTTTGAATATTTCCTCTAGCATCGGAAATGCTGTGTTCTGAGGGTGGAACTACCACCAGCGCCCTCATTGGGCCGCCGGTAGCTCCAGATTGGCACGTGGTAAGCCCGCGGTGAGCTTACCACTGCTTAGTAAAAGGGACTCTAAGAGATGTAATTGAAGCTGGTATATCATTCCAAATTTGGGGGTTATTTTACTAAGATGCGCTGAAAAACAGCATGTGGTAGTGTGTGGGTGCAGGCAGGTCCATTTTTCAGCGCGCCTGTGAAAAAGGCCTTTTTAAAATTTTTGCCAAAAATGGATGTGTGGCAAAATCAAAATTGGAGTGCGTCCATTTTGGGTCTGAGAACATACCGCCAGCCATTGACCTAGTAGTAAAGTCTCACGTGGTAACCATGTGGTAATGACCTACGCGTGTCAAATGCTGCTTGACGCACATCCGAATATTTCAGATGCACATATCATACACGTGCCAAAATTGAAATTACCGCAAGAGCCACACTGCCAGGCAGTAACTCCATTTTGGCATGCGTTGGGCGCGCGTAGACGCTTACACGGCTTAGTAAAATGGCCCCTTGGGTTGCTAAGTATGTAAAACTGGCAAAAAGCACTGTTTTAAACCAAATACTCCTAGGAGCGGATGTGTAAAATTGTGACATGATGCTATGAAATGTGTAAAAAGTCTCATCAAAATATTTTTACGTTTCGGTCAATTTATAAAGTAATCACACTCTACACTATTTTAAAAAACCAAACTTGATTTTATATAATAGTTAACAAACTTGATTTTATTTAATAGTGTAGATTGTGATATAACAACCCAAACTTAAACACTTTTACAAGTTCTAAGTTCTGGTTTGGGTTGTTGTATTAATGCTCCCACTTGTTCATTTTTTGTGTTTAATAAAAAGTCTCTTACACAACAGATAATAAATTATTGGTTACTTATTTTAGAAAATTGATTTCTCACTTTTCTGAATCTAAACTGGTGCTCCTTGTGATCTTGGGCAAGTCACTTAACCCTCCATTGCCTCAGGCACAGACTTAGATTGTGAGCCCTCCTGGGACAGAGAAATATCCAGTGTACCTGAATGTAACTCACCTTAAACTACTACTGAAAAAGGTGTGAGCAAAATCTAAATAAATAATAAATAGACTGGTATTGTATAGGGCACAGTATTGTTCTGATTTAAGTGCCTTACGGATTGCAGTATGGTAGATTAGGCTTTTGGCACTTGGTACTACACTTAATAATCTATATAATGGCATCGGAAATGTAACTTAATTGTACATCCTTTCTGGCCCAAAAGGAGAAATCTGTCATTTTCTACATGTCAGAAGTTAAGTATCCCGATACATGCCAAAAACAACCTCTGTGGCAGTTATTTTTTAAGCAGGGATGATGCTGTTCCATTATGTATTATGCTGATTATACTAAATGATGGACAGGAGAAACTGAAAAAAAAAATAACTTCAAAAAATCCTTTGGTGTGGAGTAAAACAATCTTGAAATATACATTAAACTTGCCAGCTATTATGTTCAATTAAGGAAACAGGAAACAGAAAATTAAAATTTATGATTTCCCTTGCCAGGAATGAATGTTTTTATTTCCCGTTTTCTCACCCTACCTCCTCCCTCCAATGGTTGTCAACAGTATAAACTAGATCTCTGATGGCCCAGGGTGGACAGAAATTCTTCCTTCTCAAATTCATCATGGTGTTTTCCTATCAGAATTGCCCAGGGGTTGTATGGTCATCAACTTCTTTATTCATTTCTGGTCCCTGTGTAGATCACCTCTGTGGATTATCCAGTTTTGGCTGACTTTAATTTAGAATTTGAAATGCTAGTTTTCATATAATGCTTTTCAAAGGCTGTAGTGGTGAATCTTCACTAAACCTTAGTTGCTGCCCCAGTGTTCAAGCACATCATGTGAATAAGGCTGGAAACTCTGACAAATGCATTTGAAGTAGAGAGGAATAATACGACACCTTTATTAAGGGGCCCTTTTACTAATCTGCTTTAAATACTAATGTGTGCTTAACACAGGGAAAAAAACCTTACCACAAAACATGGTGGGCCCGATATTCAGCCGGTGGGAAGCACCCGCATAAGTGGCCGTTTTTGCTGTGTGCTGCAGCTGAAAATAGTCATGGCCATGCAGTAAGGGGCCCTTTTACAAAGGCACGCCGAAAAATGGCCGGTGCTAGTGTAGGCGCGTGTTTTGGACACACACAGGTCCATTTTTTAGCGGGCCTGGAAAAAAGGCCTTTTTTTGTGGACGAAAACGGACCTTACCACCATCCATTGATAAAGTCCTATGCGCTAACGGGCGGTAAGCGTCAGCACGCATAAACTGCCGATTATCACCAGGTAAGCACCACCCATGTTTTGGGTGCGCATCAAAAGTAGAATTACCATGGGCATATGGTAGCCGGGCAGTAGTTCCAATTTGATGGGCGTTGGACAAACATATGCGCCTATGCGCCATAGTAAAAAGGCCCCTAAGATTGTCCTAGCCACGTGGCCATGTGAGAGGGAGCACTTACTGCCAGATATTGAGGTGGCAGTAAGGGCTTCCATGCTAACCCTTCGGTAACCGGGTAGCAGGCTGCAATGCCCGATTAATGCCGGGTTAGCACCACACTAAAAATTACAGCCCTATTTTCCCCAGTGCGGGAAATGGCTCGCGCTGGGACTGAAACTACCACCAGCGCCTGCGTTGGGCCAGCGGTATCTCCAGATTAGTGTGCAGTAAGCCCACATTGGGCTTCCTGCCAGTTTGTAAAAGTGCCCCTAACCGATTAATGCAGACTTAACACAAGAGCTCTTAGCGTCTCCTAAATAGAAAGTGGTAAGTGCTCCTGTGTAAACATTTTAGCAAGTCTCATGCACTAATGGAAAAATTAGCATGGTCCTGTAAAAAGAAAAAAAAAGCCAAAAGGCCTATTTTAAAGCCACATTAAAAATAGGCTTAGCCTGCGGGAAAGTTCTGCTTGAAGCACTAAGCCCATTTCTTAACACGTTTTAGTAAAAGGGCCCCCAAGATTGTTGCTCGCTATCTGAAATTGTTTTATGGTTCCCCTTTTTCACCTAAACCTTGAAATCCATATTCTCCTCCTGCATCATTAAAAGCATCTTAGGGCCGCTGTACAAAATTGTTACATACAATTGAACGGCAATAACAAGGCATGCTTGAGTCATGTAGCGGACAGTAACTAGGACAATGGACCTTACCGAATGGAGAAAAAAAAAAAGGAAACAAGCATCAGGGCCCTTTTACTAAGGCGCATAGGTGCCTATGTGCGTCCAACGCGCATCATATTGGAACTACTGCCCAGCTACCGCGTGCCCTGGCTGGTAATTCCATTTTTGCCGTACGCCCAAAACACGCGGTGGAAAATATTTTCTGTTTTCTACTACATAGCACTTACACGGCAGGTAGCGTGTGGGACCTTACCGCTAAGTCAATGGACGGCGGTAAGGTCTCAGGATGAAAATGGACACGCGCTGGTTTTCATTTTGCTGCACATCCATTTTCCGGCATATTTTTAAAAATGCCTTTTTTTTCCAGGTGCGCTGAGGAAATGGACCAGCGCACGTCCAAAACACGCACCTACACCAGTGCAGGCCACTTCTGGGCATGCCTTAGTAAAAGGGCCCCATCCTCTGGAATTTCCATGGAGAGAAAATTACCAGTTATATCTGTCCAACAAAAAGACGGTACAAACTCCTGACAAATGAGAAGGACCAATTCTCAGAATCTCTGTTTTAGCAATACTGAGGCGGATATTCAAAAGCTCTTATGTGGTCAGTGGGAGGTTACACCAGTTAAAGCAACCTCAGTAGGCAGTGTTCACAGCATCCGCATTATCTACTGTGCAGTTAACACACCTTATTCGTTTCAATTCAGCTCCAAAATGTGCCCTGAATACTGTATTTGTATTCAGCCGAATTGTGATTTAAATTTGAATACAAATAATCCGGGGCTCTACTGTGCTAAATTGTACTGAAATAAACACTTGGGGCTAGATTCTATTCTATTCTAGATTCGGCACAAGACATACACTGCAAGTGACCAACACTTTGGATCCCTAGAAGAAGCTCTGGCGAAACGGGTACTTGTCAGGACCTTAGTCAGAGATAAATGTCACTTTAGGCAGTGTTTTGCTTAATGATTACTGCTGCATTATAGCATTTAAACGTTATAGTATTTAAATGAATAGTGACTGAGGGGTTCTTTTACTAAAGCTTAGTTCGAGTTATCTGCAGCAGGGCCCATAGGAATAAAATAGGCCCTGCTGCAGATAACTCAAGCTAAGCTTATTAAAAGACCCCCTAAGTCACAAGTAATATAAGAAAAAGTCATTTAAAAAGTAGCAAGGAGTTTTTTATGACCTATGATTATATCAATCGTCATAAGTTATAAAACTGTAGTTTTCTAAATAGCTAACACGGTGGAAAATTGGGCAAAGTCTGAGGTCTTTTTCTCCTGCTATGTAAGATAATTACAGCAGTTAATTCCACCTGTAATTGGGAAGTTCACTGACAGGTAGCTGTTTCTATAGTGTACATACACTAATGATTTGTGGCTGAGTTTGGTGTTCATGTAAGGGTCTAGAGCAGTGGTTCTCAACCAGTGTGTCAGGATACACTGGTATGTCCCCAAGAGGTGGGAAGTGTGTCACAAAATACTTGGGGTGCACAGCAAGCCTGTGTTTCCTTTACAAACATCAATGTCTGCAAGCTGGGAAGACCAGCAATCTTGAGAGTCAGGTTAACATAGTATAACATAGTAAATGAAGGCAGATAAAGACCTGAACGGTCCATCCAGTCTGCCCAACAAGATAAACTCATTTTACATGGTATGTGATACTTTATATGTATACCAGAGTTTTATTTGTCCCTGCCTTTCTCAAGACACAGACCGTAAAAGTCTGCCTAGCCCTGTTCCTGTAGTAAAAGTTCTAAAGCTAACGTTGAAGCCCCTTAAAATGTACACTCCAGCCCATCCATATCTATTCAGCCATGAAGAGGGCGCAGACCGTAGAAGTCTGCCCAGCACTGGTTTTACTCTCCAATTACCGGCATCACCACCCAATCTCAGCTAAGATTCCATAGATCAATTCCCTCTAAACAGGATTCCTTTGTGTTTATCCTACGCATTTTTTGATTCCATTTTCATCTCCACCCCCTCCCGCGAGAGGGCATTCCACATATCCACCACCCTCTCCATGAAAAAATACTTCCTGACATTACTCCTGAGTCTGCCCCCCCTTCAGTCTCGATTCATGTCCTCTAGTTCTACCACCTTCCCGTCTCCACTAAAGGTTTGTTTGTGTTAATTGGGCCCTATTTCTGCTTCCACACTACCCTCAATAATAACTGCTGCTTCCAGCCCTAATTGAAAATGTTGCGGCTATATAGCCTGAGTAGCATATTTGCAAGTTTTTGTGTTGCTTCACAGTATTTGGCAGTGGAAGGATTTTGTGTTGCTGTTACTGAGGTGACACTAGAATTTGACTATATATTTGTTGTATGGCAAGTGAGAAATCTGGGACCAATGTGTTTCATACAGATTTTGAAAAATGATAGCGGGGATGGGACGACTTCCCTATGAAGAAAGACTAAGGAGGCTGCTTTTCAGCTTGGAGAAGAGACGTCTGAGGGGAGACATGATAGAGGTATATAAAATAGTGAGTGGAGTGGAACAGGTGGATGTGAAGCGTCTGTTCACGCTTTCCAAAAATAGTACGACTAGGGGGCATGCGATGAAACTACAGTGTAGTACATTTAAGACAAATAGGAGAAAATCTTTCTTCACCCAATGTGTAATTAAACTTTGGAATTTGTTGCCAGAGAACGTAGTGAAGGCGGTTTGCTTGGCGTAGTTTAAAGAGTGTTTGGACGGTTTCCTAAGGGACAAGTCCATGGACCGCTACTAAATGGACTTGGGAAAAATCCACAATTTCGGGAATAACATGTATAGAATGTTTGTCGGGGACAGGATGCTGGGCTTGATGGGCCTTTGGTCTTTTCCCAGTATGGCATTACTTATGTACTTATGAATATGGGATAGGCAAATTCATACTAAACTTACAGTTAAACAATTAAATATTTAGACTTGCTTTGTTCAGCTGTGAATTTTAGTATTCAGTGTGTCACATACATAAATGTCTGTCAGGTGGGTCACAACAGAAGAAAGGTTGAGAACCACTGGTCTAGAGTAGGGTGGGCAACCACGGTCCTTGAGGGCCACAATCTCTATTCGGGTTTTCAAGATTCCCACAATAAATATGCATGAAATTCATTTGCTTCCATTGTATGTAAATAGATCTCATGTGTATTTATTTTATTACATTTGTACCCCGCGCTTTCCCACTCATGGCAGGCTCAATGCGGCTTACATGGGGCAATGGAGGGTTAAGTGACTTGCCCAGAGTCACAAGGAGCTGCCTATGCTTGAAGTGGGAATTGAACTTAGTTCCTCAGGACCAAAGTCTACCACCCTAACCACTAGGCCACTCCTCCACTCCACTCATTATGGAAATCTTGAAAACCCAACTGGGTTGTGGCCCTGAAGGACCATGGTTACCCACCCCTGGTCTACTGCAGTTTTACATGCATGCTGAGTTCTGATGCTGTGTAAATGAAAAGATACATGTTTGCAGGGGAAGGAAGGGAAATTGCAGAAATATATCTGGAATAAATAGAGTGAGAAATAAATAAGTGGAACACAAACGAGAGGTGAATAGTTTTCATATGGACTGCTTCCAATATCTAAACGTCCATTTTTTCCTTTGATGTAAAATTGGAGATTTGCTAAGAACTGCCATACAAGGTCAGACCAAAGGTCTATCAAGCTCAGTAGCAGTGGCCAATCCAGGTCTCAGTTACCTGATAGGATCCCCCCAAAATGGATATATTCCATGCTGGTTACACCCAGGGATAAGCACTGCCTATTCCACAGGTCTACCTTAATCACAGTTCATAGGCTTTTTCTCCAGAAACTTGTCTAAACGTTTTTAATCCCCTGCTATACTAACTGCTTTTACCACATCATCTAGCAACAAATTCCTGCGCTTAAGTGTGCATTGAATGAAAAATATATTTTCTTTGATGTGTTTTAAATGTACTACTTAGTAACTTCAGGTATTATCCTACAATCTTTCTACTTTGTAAATTGTAAACAACTGATTTACATTTACCTGTTCCATTCCATTTAGGATTTTATAGACTTCTATCATATTTCCCCTCAGTTATCTCTTTACCATGCTGACGAGACCTATAACCTCATAATGGAGTTATTCCATCCCCTTTATCATTTTGGTATCTCTTCTACGTACATTTTCTAATTCTGCTGTATCTTTGTGAGGATGCAACTATTAGGATCACACACCATGAAGTGATACAGATGCATTATGATATTCTGTTTTATTTGCTATTCCTTTCTAATAAATCCTAGGGTTACCATACGTCTGGTTTTACCTGGACATATTCTCTTTTTGAGGACACGGCCGGGCAACCAGGCGGGTTTTGCTAGCCTGCCCGTTTGTCCGAATTTACAGACAAACTGGCAGATGGGCTTCCTATCCTTCCCTCCCCTCCTTTACCTTAGTGTGGTGGTGCCCTGGTGGTCTAGTGACCTCTCCAGGGTAGGAAAGAGCCCCTTCTTTCCTGCCCGGTGTGTCTGCAGACACTTTCTTCTGGTGCCGATTCAAAATGGCTGCCGAAAGTTCAAGCGGCAGCCTCGCGAGACTTCTGCAGAAGTCTTGCAAGGTCACTGCTTGAACTCTTGGCAGCCATTTTGAATTGACGCCAGGAGAAAGACAGTCTGCAGACACGCCGGGCAGGAAAGAGGTGGCTCTTTCCGGCCCCGAAGAGGTCACTAGACCACCAGGGCACCACACTAAGGTAAAGGAGGGGAGGGGAGGGGTAGTGAATGGAGTCATGTGGGTGAAGAGAGGCTGGAAAATTGGAGAGGAGATCTACATGGGGGGGGGGGAGGGAATCAGGCTTTCTTTGGGGAGGGGATTAAAGTGAGAGGGGGCGGGGCATGTGTCCTCTTTTTTGCTTCAGGCAAATATGGCAACCCTAATAATTCCTAACATTTTGTTTGTTTGGGCTTCTTTTTGGCTACCACAAGCCTTCCACACACTGAGCTCAGGATTTCACTGTACTGTCTATGACACCTAGATCCTACTCCTGGGTGTTGAATCCTAATATTGAACCTAACATGGACCTTTTACTAATCCATGGCAAAAAGTGACCTGCGGCAGTGTAAGTGTGTCTTTTGGGCGTGCGCCGAGCCAGTTTTTGCTGCGTCCTAGAGAAAAGGCCTTTTTTTTTTAAGGGGCTAGCAAATGAACGTGTGGCAAAATAAAAACCAGCACACATCCATTTTTGGTCTGAGACCTTACCACCACCCATTGACTTAGTGGTAAGGTCTCATGCGCTACCCAGGCAGTGGGCATGCAGCATGTGCCCACTGCTGTTTACCACACCGGGTAAGCACCACATGGTAGTGGAGGAGTGGCCTAGTGGTTAGAACACCAGTCTTGCAATCTAGAGGTGGCCAGTTCAAATCCCACTGCTGCTCCTTGTGATCTTGGGCAAGTCACTTAACCCTCCATTGCCTCAGGTACAAATTTAGATTGTGAGTCCTCCTGGGACAGAGAAATATCCAGAGTACCTGAATGTAACTCACCTTGAGCTACTACTGAAAAAGGTGTGAGCAAAATCTAAATAAATAAATAAATGGTAGAAAAATACAAAATATTTTCTACTGCGTGCTTTCGGCGCACGCCATATTCAGAATTACTGTCCCGGGGCATGTGGTAGCTGGGTGATAGTGCTGATTTGGCACATGCTGGATATGCGTAGGCCCTTGCGCACCTTTGTAAAAGGACCCCATTGTGTAGTTGGGTTATTTTCCCCCATATGCATTGCTTTCTACTTGTCCACATTAAAGGGGGGAAGTTATCAACGTGGGCTACCATTAAGCAGTGGCGTAGCTACGTGGGGCCAGGGGGCGCCTGGATTTGGCCCTGGACCTCCCTCCCGCCGCCAACCCGCCGTCGCCTGCCTTTGCTGGCGGGGGACCCCAACCCCCGCCAGCGAAAGTCCTCTTCTTCTGGCAAAAGCTTCCTTCTGTTTCTGACGTTGAACATCAGAAACAGAAGGAAGCCTTTTGCCAGAAGAAGAGGACCTCAGCTGGCGGGGGTTGGGGTCCCCCGCCAGCAAAGGTAGGCGATGGCGGGATGGCGGCGGGAGGGGGGGGGTCGAGAGGGTCATCAGCAGGGGGGGGCAAAGTTGGTGGTGGTGGCGGCGGTGGGGTCGGCGGCGCTGGGGGGGGGCTAAAATGTGCCCCCTCACCTCGGGCTCTGGACCCCCACCCGCCGAAGTCTGGCTATGCCCCTGCCATTAAGATGGTTGTTTTACCACATTGTGCTATTTAGCATAAGGTTTCATTGCATAAAATAGGACACTGTGATAAAAAAAAAAAGCACAGTTTGTGGTAAAATGACCTGTGTTGATGGTAGCCCATGTTGATAATTTCTCCCCTAAATGTCATCTGCCATTTGGATGCCAGTCTTCAAGTCTTGCAGGGTCATCCTGCACTTTCTCACAATCTACTTGTATCTAACAAATTTGAATAATTTTGTGTTGTCTGCAGATTTGATCACCTCGTTAATTTTTTTCCATTTTAAGATCATTAAGGGGTTCTTTTACTAAGGTACACCGAAAAGTGGCCTGCGCTGGTGTAGACGCATGTATTGGACGCGCACAGGTCAATTTTTCAGCGCACCTGCAGAAAAGGCCTTTTTTGGGCTGAATATGGACATGCAGCAAAGTGAAAATTGGCATGCATCCATTTTGGGCCTGAGACCTTACTGCCACCCATTCACTTAGTTGTAAGGTCTCGCGCGTTAACCGGGCAGTAATTGTCAGTGCGCGTACAATGTTTGTCTGGCTTAGGGACTAGAGAGACAGTTCATCTTTTAGCATGACAGTGATTCTAAGCACAAAGCAAGAGCAGCAATGGAGAGGCTCAGCAAGAAAAGAGTGAACGTTTGTGAACGTCCCACTCAAATCCCATAAACAAATGGGGTTCACACTTTCCGCAAGACTGGAACACAACGAAAAACAGGGTGGAAAGGAACAAAGTCCAAGAGATCAGTCCAAAACACCAGGATAAGATGCTCCAAAACTTTATTTGGACCCTACATGGTCCGTGTTTCGGCTTTAAAAAGCCTTCTTCAGGGGTCAATCGATGAGTGCTCAACTGGGTATCTATCATCCAACCGGAACAATTTTCCAAATTTGAAATTGTTCCGGTTGGATGTAAGATACATCTTGAGTAATTTCTTTTATTCTTTTCACAGTGACAGATATTTATGCGCTCCATTATCAATCGATACACAGTTGAGCACTCGATTGACCCCTGAAGAAGGCTTTTTAAAGCCGAAACATGGACCGTGTAGGGTCCAAATAAAGTTTTGAAGCATCTTATCCTGGTGTTTTGGACTGATCTCTTGGACTTTGTTCCTTTCCACTCAAATCCCAGGCATGGACCCAATAGGAAATCTGTGGCAAGACTTGAAGACTGCAGTCCACAATAATCCCCAACCAATTTGAAAGAGCTTGAGCTATTCTTTCAAGAAAAACGGGCAAAATTAAACCAGCCTATTGTGCAAAGCTGCAAATAGGGGCAGCATATAATCTCTCTCTATATAAAAGGCAACACCAACGTTCTATGAAGCCTCCAACCGGAAGTGTGAAGGGGGCGAGATATCCGGTTTCCCTATGAGTGTCTGCCCCGCCCTCTCTGTAACACAGTCAGTGAAGGAAAACAGCAGAGCACGAAATCAAATCGCTGGCTCTGTAACAGTGAAGGACTCAGAGGGGGGAGGGGAGAGAGGCCAGAGGGCACGGACACACACATTCCCACATGCACACAGAAGAAAACATTGCTAGCCCCCGTTTCATTTGCATCAGAAACGGGGCTTTTTTACTAGTGTCTTATAAATTGTATTTTATAGACAGAAGCATGTGTGTGAAGACTTTTACAAGGCACTGCGGTTAGAATATGGCAGGAGTATGCTCCTAGACACATTAGAGGGCTATTTTCAAAGCTATTTATGCTGGTAAATAGCAATTTACCTGTGTAAGGCACCTTTTTACTATGCCGTATAGGCGCCTACGCTTGCCAGTTTGCAACTACTGCCCGGCTACCGCATGGCCCAGGAGGTAATTTTATTTTTTACGCACGCCCTCTACGCGTGTCAGAAAATGTCCAGTGTGCAGCACTAACCAGGCAGTAATCGGCATTGTATGCGTGTTGACGATTACCGTGCCGATTAACGCATGAGACCTTACTGCTAAGTCATTGGGTGGTGGTAAGGTCTCAGGCCCAAAATGGACACCACCGATTTTCATTTTCCCGCACGTCCATTTTCGCCCCCCCCCCCCCCAAAAGGCCTTTTTTGCAGGTGCGCTGAAAAATGAATCTGCGCATATCCAATACACGTGTCTAAACCAGCACAGGCCAATTTTCAGTGCACCTTAGTAAAAGGACCCCTAAATTTGGTATTGGAAAACAGCCCTATCTCAATGCAGATAAAAATACATTTTAACTACATTTAGGGTAGGTGCTGCTAGGGGGGGAAGAGAAGAAATTAAGAGAGGACCAAAAAAGAACATGCAAAGACTGTATTTCCAACTCTATATCTGTTATTTCCTGAAGAAAATCTACTCGTACAAGTGCAAATATTTGGGAGTACTTTCTACTTGCAACAAGGTTTACAGTGAAAATATACATGTTTTTGTTCTTTGGTGCAAAGGCTTCAGTTATAAACCACCTGTGGATTTTATCTCTGTGTGAACTTTTTGAAAACTTCCCTCCCCTACTTGTATTTTAAAAAAATGTTTGTGATTTAATTTTTAAAAATATATATGAACATAAAAAATATTATATCATTCTTCCTTTTTGTTACATTTGTACCCTGCGCTTTCCCACTCATGGCAGGCTCAATGTGGCTTACATATTGTATACAGGTACTTATTTGTACCTGGGGCAATGGAGGGTTAAGTGACTTGCCCAGAGTCACAAGGAGCTGCCTGTGCCTGAAGTGGGAATTGAACTCAGTTCCTCAGGACCAAAGTCCACCACCCTAACCACTAGGCCACTCCTCCACTTCCCTATCATAGTTTCCTTGAGGTGAAAGAGCTCTTTAGACTAAGAGTCGCTGAGGTTATCACCTTATAAGAGACCCCTGGTCAGAGTTTTCATATGATTGAGGAGGGTGGTCTGACTTCCTGAGTGCCTGACAAACCAACTTAAATGAATGAGTCAGTCGGTTGTCTTGTCTCCAAGAGACTTTTCTTCCTGTGTTTTGATCTTTTGTGGGAGTTCATAGGTCAGTGGAAGGAATGATTATACTTGGATCAAATGCAGTAATTCTTAGAGGAATAGTCTTTTCGCTGAATATGTTTGTGGACTCTGATTTCCTTTTCGGTGTACACTAGAATTTTTTTTCATTCACATTTATGCTTGTCAGGAAAACCCAAGAGATTAATGTGTAATTGTTAGGATCATGAACTTTGGACAAGTGATAATAAATAGACGCCTTTGGAAACATCTTCCTTGCATTTCTTTTGTCTTTTTGAGTGCTCTCAGCAGAACCTGGCACCACTTCCTTCCAACAGCAGAACAAATGCCAAACTGGTCTCCTTCTCCTTTGTTTATCAAAAACATATTTCACTGAATGTTTCATATTTTATACTTTTTAGAGGACATTTTAGAAAGAATTTTTCAGGCCATTATGCTAACATATGCACGTAATAGGCCTCATAAAATTATCTCCCCTATAAAAATTTCACTGTGCAATAAGGCATAATCATACTTGTACAGTATCCGCCCAATTCTGTACACTTGCGTGCACAATTTCACGCTTACCATGCAAAGTTGCACATGCAGGTTGTAGAATAATGTCTGTTGCGTTTGTCACTTAAAGGCTTTGGGGCCCTTTTTATTAAACCTTAGTACGTGCTAACTGCTAAGAAACCATATAGATACAAAGGGGTGAATTCTATATATGGTGCCGAAAAAAGCGCTATTCTATAAGCCGCGCTAAAAATTAGGTGTTTATAGAATAGCGCTAACGCCCGGGAATCACACCTAACTTTAGGTGCGGCCATTTGCACTAACTGAAACGTGGTGCAAATGTACGTGCCTAAATTAAGCATGTATCCCCCCTTATTCTATAACAATGTGCGTCAATGCTAGGAATGCCCCCATTCCACCCATGAGACTCTCATTTCCTTACTCACTTTTGTACTCGAGCATAACATTTACAGATCCCACGCCTAAATTTACACATGTAAATTCTAATTTAATCTAATTAGTGCCAATAATTGGTTAACAAGCCAGTTGTTGGCACTAATTAACTTCTTATTCAATTAAATTGTGCACGCAAATTGGATGCATGCCCAAATGTGTGTGCACAATTTGTAGCTAATTTTATAGAATTCGAGCAAAAATGGGCTTTGTGGCATTTAGGGGACTTTTTACTAAGTGGCCTGCGCTAGTTTGGGTGCATGAAATTGGTGTGCGCTAGGCCACTTTTTACCGTGGCAGGAAAAGGGCCTTTTTAAAAATGGGGAAGTAAATGCCCATGTACCAATATTAAAATTAGTGCATGCCTATTAACTGCCTGGGCCCTTACTGCCACCTATTTAGTAAGCAGTAAGGGCTCACATGCTATTCGTGCAGTAATTGGGCAGCGCATGGTAATGTGGCGGCACTGCCGATTACTGCTGTGAATGCTTCCCCCCCATGGTAGAAAATAGAAATTTATTTTCTACCACGGGAAACTGCGCATGCCGGGCTCCCACGCTACCCCAGAAGTAGGGCCGATTTGGAGCGTGTACCCATGTGGTAACCCTACTGCAACTTAGTAAAAGGGCTCCTTAATTAGCTGCTAATTGACATTAATGACCAATTACAAGCATCAATTACTCTTAATTGGCGCTAATCATCAATAATTAGCAGTTACACCAGGGGCATAGCCAGACCTCAATGTTTGGGGGGTATGGATCTCAAAGTGGGGGGGGGGCACAGTTTGACCCGCCTCTCTGCCGCAACCCTACATACCTTGGCTGGCAGGGGTCCCCAACCCTCGTCAGCTGAAGCTTTTCTCCAGTACTCTTCTTTGCGCATTGTCTGCCCTGCTTCCCCTCACGTCACGTGCGTGCTCGGTTTTAGTGAAACTCAGCATGCACAAAGTGTCACACTAAACTGAACATGCATGTGACGTGAGAGGAAGCAGGGCAGGCAATGTGCAAAGAACAGTACTGGAGAAAGGCTTCAGCTGGCGAAGGCTGGAGACTCCTGCCAGCAAAACCAGGAGCCCCAGATCCAATTTTGGGGGGCCCAGGCTCCCAAGGCCCCCTGTAGCTTTGCTGAGTTACACATGTAACTACCATTAGTTGGTATTCTATAAATTGCATGCGTAAAATCCTGAGCTAGCGCTGGAAATGCTGCGCACTGGGAGTGGAACTACCACCAGCGTCCGCATTGGGCCGGTAGTAGCTCCAGAATGGCACGTGATAAGCCTGCGGTGGGCTTACTGCTGCTTAGTAAAAGGGCCCCTAACTGCCTACAGTTAGGCGCTAGAATTTAAGCCAGCCATTGAGCTAGCAAAAGTGCTTACACCTAAAGTTCGGTGCACAACTTTAGATTTATGCTAGAATTTTATAAGTGCAATTGCGCACACCATTGCTGTTATAGAATCCGCACTTAGAGCACATTATCCTGGCATCTAACTTTATGCGATCTCTAGAGAATTACCTCCATGTGACTTTAGAATAGGTGTGTTCAGGGGAGGAGTGTGGGTGGGGCCACCTTTTATCCACATATTTTATATTGTCATGGGATATCTGCAATATAAGCTTTGAAAAGTCCCAGTTCAACACTCCGCTTGCTCTTTTGCAGTTCTTGCACACGCTTCCATGAGGAAGTCACCACTGCTGTCACCAGAACTTCCTCCAGTGACACAGTTCATACAGAGAAGCAAATTCCCAAAAACACTGCCTTATCTTCAGCAGCTATTTATTCACACAGTACTCAGTTCAATTATTTCACCACTAGGGTGTCCTTTTTCTCCTCAAAACACTGCCTTTCTCCATGCCACTTCTCTAGGAGTCTTTTAATGGAAACACAGACAATCCAATGTCTTTCTCTTGTCATTTTTGTTCAAACACCAAACATTAAAAGCACCGGGTTCAACAAAAATACAGGCTTTGGTTTTTCTGATTTTTGTCAAGGCTGTGCAGCCCTCCTTCCGCCCCATTATTTGCAATCACACTGGAACCGCCTGCAGCTGCTGTTGACCCTTTCAAACAAAAACCTTCCAGCCCAGATTTCTGTACAAAAATAAAGATAGCACGATAATGTTCACAAACTTAACTTCATAGGTTCAGTGGGATTGAGGTCTCCTGCCCCTTCGGTCTCCAAGCAGTTTGTCTCCTCCACCTCCATCCAGTAGCGTTCTTAGGGGGGGGGGATGGTGGGTGCGGTCCGTCCCGGGTGCACGCCGCTGGGGGGGTGCCGCGCGCCTGTCCGCTACGTTCGTTCTGTGTGCCCTCTGCCCTGGAACAGGTTACTTCCTGTTCCGGGGCAGAGGGAACATGGAAACGAACGAAGCGGACGGGCGCGCGGCACCCCCCCCCCCCAGCGGTGTGCACCCGGGGGGTGTTCTTTCGCCGGGGGGTGTCCTTTCACCAGGGGGAGGGTCGCGCTGCACCCAGGGAGGCAGGGCGCATCGGCGATCTGCCCCGGGTGTCAGCCCCCCTAGGAACGCCACTGCCTCCATCTCTACTGAGGTTTCATCTGGTTTAAAAGGTGTCTGCTCACAGTTCATGGGCTCAAGATCCTCCCCTTTCTGTCTCAACCTTCTCCCTTCTACTTCCATCCCTCTATTAGGCTGAGGGACAAAGAGAAGGACAGGCACACACACCCTTAACAAAAACCAGAAAGGCCAAGTCTGCATTTTTGTTGAACCTGGTGCTTTTAATGTTTGGTGTCTGAACAAAAATAACAAGAGAAAGACATTGGATGTTAGAGAAGTGGCATGGAGAAAGGCAGTGTTTTGAGGCCCTATATGTTCCATCTTTGCTTATACCCTACTCTGTCAATTAAAATGTTCTATTACTTATTGTGTTGGCATTGTAATGTAGCATACTATGCCATACTTTGTATTGTTATTTGAATATTTTTACTGCTGTAATTGCCTATTGCTCATGTTTGATTTATTCTTACTGTACACCGCCTTGAATGAATTCCTTCAAAAAGGCGGTAAATAAATCCTAATAAATATAAATAAATAAATAAATCCCACGGTCTGAATATTGGTCCATTTGTCTTTAACTTTGCACATGATCCTGCTGTTCTCTACCTTAGGAAATCTGAGACCTTTTTATATTCTGCAGTTTCTTAGCTTAGAATCTAATAGGCAATTCACGGTTAAAAACTACATTGCTGCTCAGCTGTGGTTTCATTTAGTGTGACTATGACTCACCAGTAATATGAGGAAGAAAAAGGACTTTCCCTTGTCTTTGTGTCTGCCTCTTTGCATTACAAAAATATTCACTGCAGCAGGGAAAACTGTATAATCCCAGTGAGAGTATGGGACTCAGTTTTCTGGATCCTGCTTTTCCACAGTTACACTGCAGAAGTGTTTAGTTCACCCTAAATTTGGTGTGCACCAGGAGGGAAAGCTTAAATAGCAGCTATAATAGAAACAGAGGTCAATTCAACCATTTTCAGCTGGGAAAAAAGTCAAAGGTGAACAGCAATACGATTAAGTCAGCAAATAAAAAATGTTTGTTATTCACGCCCACAACAAGGCCTGTTCAGGAGGCCAAATATGTCCAAAAAAGTGGCACAACCAGCTTGAAGCCCAAAAATACTTTAACTACCTCATTTCCCTCTGGATGATTCTCAGTATCCTTTTCTCTGCTGACCTGTGTCTCCTATAGAAAAAGGCATAGTGGCCACTCTAAGGGGGTCTTTTACAAAGGCACGCTAGCGTTCTTAGCGCACACTAAAATGTGTTAAACACTAAGATGCCCATAGGAATATAATGGGTGTTGTAGCATTTAGTGCACGCTAAAAATTAGCGCGCACTAAAAACGCTAGTGCGCCTTTGTAAAAGGGGCCCTAAGAATGGACAGTCTCAGTACAACCTAAGGGGTCCTTTTGTTGAAGCTAGCAATCACTAACAGAATTAATGCTCGCTGAAGACTGCGCATCCTATTTTATACCTGTGGGCCACATGGCACTTAGCGCACGCTAAGCTTTAGTAAAAGGTCCCATAAAATAATTATTTGCCTCAACTCCATAAGCATCAATAAGAACCCCCCCCCCCCCCCCCCCCCCCCCCGTGTTTATACTTACAAAAAATGCTTATTACTGTCAGAAAATAAACCACTGGCATGCAAGGATGGCATATGCCTAAATGAACCCTTCCCCCCTCCCCCCCACCACACACACATACATACTGGTTATTATCTCTATATCTTGTGTTTTGTATCTCTTTCTCAAAAAGTCATTTCCGTGAAGAGACAGCATCGATAAGGAACTAGACACACAACATGCCACCCTCAGCATCTTATAAGAACATATCCTTCCACACAGAGCTACAAGGCTAGAGCCACTGACTAGTTGAACCTCATCTGTTGCAAAAAGGGCTCTACCACTGCATCACTTCTCTGTATCCCCAGCAGTTATGCCTTAGTGGAAGACTAGCCTAGTGGTTAGAACACCGCATTTGACATCCAGGTGAGCCCAGTTCAAATTCTACTGCTGTTCTTTCTGATCTTGGGCAAGTTGCTGAACGTTTGATTGCCTCTGATACAAAATAATTAGATTATGAACCCAACAGGGAAATTACCTAGTGTCAATATTGTGTATCTGGATTTTCAAAAGGCATTTGACAAAGTACCTCATGAAAGACTCCAGAGGAAAGTCGTGGGATAGCAGGTAGTGGCCTATTGTGGATTAGAAACTGGTTAAAAGATAGAAAACAGAGAGTAGGGTTAGTATTCTCAATGGAGAAGGGTTGATAGTGGGGTTCCCCAGGGGTCTGTGCTGGGATCGCTGCTTTTTAACATATTTATAAATGATCTAAAGTTGGGAGTAACTAGTGAGGTAATTAAATTTGCTGACAATACAAAGTTATTCAAAATTGTTAAATCGCAAGAGGATTGTGAAAAATTATAAGAGGACCTCACAAGACTGGGAGCCTGGGCATCTAAATGGCAGATGACGTTTAATGTGAGCAAGTGCAAAGTGATACATGTGGGAAAGAAGAGCCCAAATTATAGTTATGTAATGCAAGGTTCCACATTAGGAGTCACCGACCGGGAAAGGGATCTAGGTGTCATTGTTGATGATATGTTGAAACCCTCTGCTCAGTGTGCTGCGGCTAAGAAAGCAAATAGAATATTAGGTATTATTAGGAAAGGAATAGAAAGCAAAAATTAGGACGTTATAATGCCTTTGTATCATTCCATGGTGTGACTGCACCTCGAATATTGTGTGCAATTCTGGTCACCAAATCTCAAAAAAGATGTGGAGGGGCATTTTCGAAAGGGACGTCCACGTTTCGATTTGGACGTCCTTGCAAAACGTCCCGATACAGGGGCGGGGAAACCCGTATTTTCGAAACAAGATGGACGTCCATCTTTTGTTTCGAAAATACCGTCAGGGACGTCCAAATCCTTAAATTTGGTCATCCTTAGAGATGGACGTCCCTAGACATGGACGTTTCTAATTTTCAGCGATTTTCGAAACCAAGGACGTCCATCTCAGAAACAACCAAATGCAAGCCATTTGGTTGTGGGAGGAGCCAGCATTTCTAGTGCACTGATCCCCCTGACATGCCAGGACACCAACCGAGCATCCTAGGGGGCACTGAAGTGGACTTCATAAATTGTTCCCAGGTACATAGCTCCCTTACATTGTGTGCTGAGCCCCCCAACCCCTCCCCCAGAACCCACTACTCACAACTGTACACCACTATCATATCCCTTATGGGTGAAGGGGTCACCTAGATGTGGGTACAGTGGGTTTTGGAGGGCTCGCTGTTTCCTCTATAAACGTAACAGGTAGGGGGGATGGGCCTGGGTCTGCCTGTCTGAAGTGCACTCACCCACTAAAACTGCTCTAGGGACCTGCATACTGCTGTCATGGACCTGAGTATGACATCTGAGACTGGCATGAAATATTTTGAAAGATGTTTTTTGAGGGTGGAAGGGGGTTAGTGACCACTGGGGGAGTAACGGGAGGTGATCCCCAATTCTCTCCGGTGGTTATCTGGTCAGTTCAGGCACCTTTTTGTTCCTTAGTCGTAATAAAAACAGGTCTGGGTGAAAACGTCCAAGTGTTCATCAGGGATGTCCTTTTTTTCGATTATGGGTCAAGGACGTCCAGGTGTTAGGCACGCCCACCTTCGCTATGCCTCCAACACGCCCCCCTTGAACTTTGACCATCCCTGCGACAGAGTGCAGTTGGGGACGTCCAAAATCGGCTTTCAATTATACCGATTTGGATTACCCTGGGAGAAGGACGTCCATCTTCCGATTTATGTCGAAAGATGGATGTCCTTCTCTTTCGAAAATGAGCCCAATAGTGGAATTAGAAAAGGTACAGAGAAGGGCGATGAAAATGATAAAGAGGATGGGACAACTTCCCTATGAGGAAAGGTTAATGCGGCTAGGGCTCTTCAGCTTGGAGAAAATACAGCTGAGGGAAGATCTAATAGAAGTCTATAAAATAATGAGTGGAGTAGAACGGGTAGATGTGAACCGCATCTTTAATTTTTCCAAAAATACTAGGACTAGGGGGTGCGCAATGAAGCTAGAAAATAATTGCAGAATATTGTACATATTGGTTTATGGCAGCCATTTTTTTATGTTGTTTGTGTTATCAAATTTTAGAACCTTTTGGGTTCATATTTGTTTTCTTATACAAGATTTTGGTCCTCATTTATTTTAATCTTCCATTTGCATAAATTATGATGTTTTGTGTGTTTTTAATTTAATTATCTACTATATTATTTTATGAATGTAAATTTTTGTGCAGTTTGTATTTACGATTATACTTTTGTTATTTCTGTGTTTTTATGTTAGACCCCTGAGGGAGGCGTTTGTGCGCCGAAACACAGCCCATGTTGGGTCTTTCTAACAATAAAGGACGGTACTTATCTCCTTCTTGAAGGCCCAGTGTTGCTTTTTTGTTCTTGTTATATTGCTTTTAAATACATTTAGAGAAGGTGTGTCAGTGAATCTGATGATGGTCTATGCTATAATTTATGTTGCAATAGATGGTGCTTTCCTTGATGTTAAAGGGCAAGCTGGCCAGGATTCTGATGCCCAAGATAAACAGCTGCCAGACTGGCAGATATTATCATATGTAAACAAAAAGAAAATACTGATTGAAAAAAAAAAACAACTCTGTTTTCCATGCTGCCCTAGAAATTGCACAGAGTTCTGGCCCAGTACCAAACACACAAAATTCCATAAAGATGACCTAAAGGCCAGTCACCCTCAGTATCAGAGTTTCTAGTAACACAAAGTCAGACCTCACATCAAGTCTGCATTTGAAGAACGAAGGCTTCATCATATCTTTCTCAGGCCTTCTGCCCTCTCCAGCTAAGTGTTTCTATCTAAGAGGGGTGAGGCCTTACTGTACTTCTTGGCAGTGGTTCCCCATGGGTAAGTTGCCTCGAATGTTTGCAGCTGACTTCCGTTGCAACTGTTTGAAGGGCTGTCAAGGTTTGCCTAAAACCAGTGTGGGCTTTATTTATCCAGTCACATTATCCTCACACAGTTTTAACCTAAGTTCTGGTCTCAGAACTTTGCATATAGTTTATAGTTTATTTACATTTGCTAAACCGCCTTTATTGACTAGCGAGTCAAGGCCGTGTACAGACTAAGACAAAAATAATGAAAGGAAAAACAATTGAGGATAGAAAAGTTCCTAAAACACCCATTACATTGAACAGTAGATGACTGAGATAGATAACATAATAAATGGACACTGGACACAATCAATAAAGAAAATTCCTCAGTCAGTTATGTACAAATCTTACTGAAAAATACAATATGACAATAACACTGAAATAGCATTTTCTATGAATATATAGTATTATCCGCAAATGCATCATCCACTAATTATTCCAAAAGCCTGCTCAAATTGCCAGGTTTTTAATGGCAACTTTAAATTTCTTGAGTGACAGTTCCCTCCAATAGCGTTGTTCCAAATGAAAGGGGCTAAGAAGTAAAAACCTGAGGGGCCCTTTTACTAAAGGGTTGGCGCATGACAACAGGCTTGCTGCACGCCAACCCAGAACTACTGCCGGACTACCGCAGGAGCCTTGCGGTAGTTCCTACCCCCAGTGTGTTTCATTCTGGTGCTACAAAAATATTTTCAATTATATAGTGCCGTGCTTACCAGATGGTAATCGGCGCTGCCTGGTTACTGCCACGTTAGTGCGGGAGTCCTTACCGCCACCTCAATGGGTGGTGGTAAGTGCTCCCCCCAAATTGGCCGTGCGGCAAGTTATTCACTTACTGCAGAACCATTTCTTCTCCCGATAAAAGACAGCCTTTTACCCGCTGCAGTAAAAGGGGGTCTCAGCGAGGGTCAAAAACATTACTGGAGCTACTACTATAAATCATTTCATTAAGAGAACCCCTGAATGCCTAATGGATTTTAATTTATTTATTTAGATTTTGCTCACACCTTTTTCAGTAGTAGCTCAAGGTAAGTTACATTCAGTTACAATGAATATTTCTCTGTCCCAGGAGGGCTCACAATCTAAATTTGTACCTGAGGCAATGGAGGGTTAAGTGACTTGCCCAAGATCACAAGGAGCAGCAGCAGGATTTGAATTAGCCACCTCTGGATTGCAAGACCAGTGCTCTAACCACTAGGCCACTCCTCCACTCCAAGTGCTGGTCTAGGTAGAACCAATCTGTCATTATTTAGTGAACAGAGGATACAAGTAGGTACATATGGGATAGTCAATGGCTATAGGTAAGAAGGAGTACACATCCAGACAGCCTTAAAGGTAAGAAGTGGCATGTTGAATTTGATTTTAAACCAGGGTTGTAGCTAGACTTCGATGGGAAGGGGGGCCAGAGCCCAAGATGGGGGGGGGGGGGCACATTTTGGCCTGCCTCCCTGCTGCTGCCCTGCCGCGTCACCTCTTCCCACCGCTGTTCCTCCCACCGCCGCTGCTCCCCCTCCCACCACCACTGGAAGGTACTGCCTCTGCCTACCTGCCACCACCACTCCCCCCGCTGCCGCCGCTGGAAGTTACCTTGGCTGGCTGGGGTCCCCAACCCCCACCAACTAAAGCATTTGTCTCGTGCTGGTCTTATATTGCTGGCGCCCCATCATGCTTTCAGCGCCGTGCACGCTTGTTTTAATGAAATTGAGCATGCATCATATTGAAAATGTCCCTCTATGTATGTTACGCACAGTGCTATAAGGGGTCTGGTAAAAAGTGGCCTGTGGTAGTGTGGGCACAAGTTTTTTTAATGGGGGCAATAAATGGCTGTTTGCTTAAACTAAAAGTAGCATGTGGATATTTACTGCCTGAGCCCTTACCACCATCCATTGACCTAGCAGTGAGGGCTCACGCACAACAAACGGTACTCATGCAGTATGTGCCGATGTGGCCGCATTATTGATTATTGCCGGGAACACCCCCTGCAGTAGAAAATAGAAAAATATTTTCTACCGCGGGAAACAGTGTGTGCCACCTTCGAAATTATCACCGCGTGGGCACGCTAACTGGGTGGTAGCCCTACCTCTGCTTTGTAAAAGGGCCCCTAAGATAGCACATATATGCCATAGCACATAACCGTGTGATCAGAGCTTGGAAGGGGCATGGATGTGTCTCCAACATATGCACCTATCTTATAGAATACTACAAGTTACATGCTTTGCATGGCACACTTAGGTACGTTCTCTTAGGTACGTTCATTTATGTCTGCCATTGACCTGTCATAAATGGTCGCACCTAAATTTAGGTGTGCCAATTCGGATTTACACCAATATTCTATAATGGTATCTTGGCACACAGATGCCATTCTTTATTATTTATTTATACCTCGCTTTTTACCACATAAAGCAGCCTCTAAGCAGCTTACAATGAACTAAAGAAACAATTACAATGACAGTAGAGAGGGTAGAGGGAATGGAGGAAGAAGGGAAGGGAATATAAATACAATATTTAAACAAATAAGTAGGGAAGGAAAAGAAAACAAAAAGAAGAGAAAGTAAGGAGTCCAAAATCAGGTCTTGACTCGCTGAGACACATTATAGAATTGGTGCCCAGCATCAGCACACCTTACTGGAGGTGCCAAGTTATAAATTGTCCCCTTGGTGAGCAATAAAAGACTTTCTCTGCAGTAATTATATGAGAATATGCCCCAACACAGTTTTTTGCAGAAGCTTTCCGTCTATTCCACAGTAATTTGGGCATTTACCAGGTAGTAACTGCAAAACTTTACCATACTTTAATAAAAGGGTGCCACATGTCTTTATAAAATAGCCTCCCAAAACCCAAAACAAACATTTATACCTGCTCAGTAGCTGGTGTAAATTTGTGACCATCTCTGGAAAAAGGTGACTAAGGGGCCCTTTTACTAAGCCACGTAAGACTCTACGCATTCCCAACGCACACCAAAATGGAGTTACCACCCGGCTACTGTGTTGCTGTTGTGGTAATTTCATTTTTGGTGTGCGTTCAATGCGCAGCAGAAAAATAATTTTTTTTTCCGGATGTGCGCCAAGTGGCATTTGGGGCGCATAGGTCATTACTGTCTGGTTACTGCGTGCGACTTTACCGCAAGGTCAATGGCTGGCGGTAAGGTCGCAGTCTCAAATGGATGCGCGGCAATTTTGATTTTGTCGCACGTCCGTTTTCGGCAAAACTTTTTAAAAGGGTTTTTTTACAGGCGCACTGAAAAATGGATCGGCGCGTGCCCAAAACCTGTGCCTACACTACCACAAGCCATTTTTCCAGCGCACCTTAGTAAAAGACCCCTAAAATAGCAAACCCAAAATGAGAATGGCCGATTTTTTTATGTCATGGGCCCTTAAAGGTTCTGAAAAAGTTACTTGTTTGAACTTCAGTAACATTTTTATTTTTTCACATAAAACGGTGGGATTTGGATTGTTGTATTATAAATTGTTTGCTCTAACAGAATTCATTAAAACTTCATTTTTTTGTTTCTGGTGACTTTAGTCATCTTTTCCCAGAGATGGTCCCATTTGTGCGCATACGCATGTATTTTATAAATGTATACTTTGCAACACCACTTGCATTCCATCCAAACTTTCCCCAAGCACGCCTACATTCCGGTTTCATAAAAGTAAGCACCGACATTCTCTTCACCTGTGCATAAGGCGGCATTTCACATCAGTGGCGTAGCTATGTGGGGCCACAGGGGCCTGGGCCCCCATAGATTTGTCCCTGGACCCCCTACCAACGACCCTCTCGACTCCCCTCCCATCGCCAACCCTCCCCCTTCACTGCCATCGCCTACCTTTGCTGGCGGGGGACCCTAACCCCCGCCAGCCAAGGTCCTCAATGTGCAGGACGTCAGACTCACAGAAACAGAACGAAGCCTTGTGCCGGAAGAAGAGGAACTCGGCTGGCGGGGGTTGGGGTCCCCCGCCAGCAAAGGTAGGCGGAGGCGGGGGAGGGTTGGCGGCAGGAGGGGGGTCAAGACTCTCGGCGGGGGGGGGTCAAAGTTGTTGTTGGGGGGGTCGGCAATGGCGGGGGGACTAAAATGTGCCCCCTCACCTCGGGCTCTGGATCCCCCTCCCGCCGAAGTCTGGCTAAGCCCGTTTCACATTTTAACAATTTTTATTGAGAATAAAATATAAGATAATCAATACAATAGAGTCTTCTCATTTTTTCAAGAATGTACCAACACTCTCCCCCTCCCCTAATTCCACCTATACCCATTTTGTTTCCCCCTCCTCCTCAAAAAAATAAAACATATTTAAGACAGATGTACAAATTGAAATTGAGATACATGGACAAATGGATGTTTGTGCGCTGGTTATGTGCAATAGGAGCATCCATTGTGTGTTGAGATTACAGCAGCTGCATTCTTTTGTTTCCCATTTCTAACTATAGAAAGGGAAAGGGACTTGATAATACTGCCTTTCTGTGGTTTTTGCAACTACATTCAAAGCAGTTTACATATTACGTACAGGTACTTAGTTGTACCTGGGGCAATGGTGGATTAAGTGACTTGCCCAGAGTCACAAGGAACCCACTTCCCCAGGATCAAAGTCTGTTGCACTAACTACTAGGCTACTCCTCCACCATCAAGAGTCCATACATGTGTAGGTTGTAATGTACTTACTTTGTCATTAGCCATTTCCACAGATAATTCTGGCAGGATGAGAGGTGATGTAATCTTACCCTTTGAAGCTTCACATATGTGATTCGCTTCCTCTTCTGTAATTATAGATGATAACAGATCCAAAACAGGGTCAACTCGTTCTCCTGGATCTAATTGCACTCCTCTGCTTTAACAGTATAGAGTTAATTTCATTAAGCAATTGCTTGCTATAGTAGCATATTTATACACACCAGTCAGTCAAACTCCGTAAAGGGGAGTGGGTTGACTTTATTATTGCCAGAGCCATTCCAGTAATAGGATGTGTGTGTTTAAGGGAACAAACCATTGCACCACAAATCTTCTCACACTCTGACCATTTTGCCTCTACCTGATCCTGTAACCTTGATCCCATAGATACTAGAGCCAGAGTCTTAGTACCAGGAGGATATGCTTGCCATAGGGGCCCTTTCAATAAGCAGCATAGGCATCTATGCACGCCCAACGTGCGCCAATTCTGAGTTACCGCCCGGCTACCGCGTGGCCTGTTTGGTAATTTCATTTTTTACGCGCGCCAGAAGATATATTTTATTTTCTGGCGTGTGGCGAAAATCAGGCGGTAACTCTGACTTGACGCGTGTAGGCAATTACTGCACGGTTAACGCTAGAGACCTCACCACTAAGTCAATGACTGGAGGTAAGGTCTCAGATCCAAAACGGACGCGCAGCAATTTTTGTTTTGCCGCACATCCATTTTCGGCAAACATTTTTGCAGGCTCACTGAAAAATGGATCTGTGCGCACCCAAAACCCGCGCCTACACTACCGCATGTCATTTTTCAGCGCACCTTAGTAAGAGGAACCCATAATGTGTAAGACAAAGCATTGTCTGTACACCGTGGCCTTAAAATGAATGGTCATGTTGGATCTGAACTTCTCAGTAGACGACCATGCAACACTGCTTCTCTCAGTGTGTCAGAAGCTACTTGACACTCCTGTCTAGTCGAACACTCGATTTTTCTTTGTTAGAGCCACCAAACGTTTTGCAATCTCTGCAAAGTCATGTACAGGGTGGTGGAACATAAATGTTTGTTAGCCATTTTAGAAACATACATGTTAGGCTGTCACAGAGTGAATACAGAAAACAAAAGAGGGATCAAGGGTATACAAACCAAACCAAAGCAAAAAAAAAGCACACAAGGGATTTCAAGACTGTCACAGAGTCCAATATCCTTGCCAGTTTCACATTGAGTGGGGACAGCAACCACTGGGGATTGGGACTCCTCCTTTGGTGGACCTTTCTGAAACCTAGATATTATGGGTATCAAGTGTAAATCCCAATGTTGCTCTTTTTGGACAGAGACATGCATTCCCCTTCTGTTCAAGTGTACAGCGCTGCATATATCTAGTAGCGCTATAGAAACGATAAGTAGTAGTAGTGAAGTAGTCAGCAAGTATTTTTTCATGGAGAGAGTAGTGGATGCTTGGAATGCCCTCCCGCGGGAGGTGGTGGAAATGAAAACGGTAACGGAATTCAAACATGGGTGGGAAAAGCATAAAGGAATCCTGTGCCGAAGGAATGGATCCTCAGGAGCTTAGTCAAGATCGGGAGGCGGGGCTAGAGGTTGGGAGGCGGGGATAGGGCTGGGCAGACTTATACGGTCTGTGCCAGAGCCGGTGGTGGGAAGCGGGACTGGTGGTTGGGAGGCAGGGATAGTGCTGGACAGACTTGTACGGTCTGTGCCAGAGCCGGGGTTGGGAGGCAGGGCTGGGGAGGTGAGGATAGTGCTGGGCAGACTTATACGGTCTGTGCCTGTGCCAGAGCAGGTGGTTGGGAGGTGGGGCTGGTGGTTGGGAGGCGGGGATAGTGCGGGGCAGACTTACACGGTCTGTGCCCTGAAGAGCATAGGTACAAATCAAAGTAGGGTATACACAAAAAGCAACAAATATGAGTTATCTTGTTGGGCAGACTGGATGGACCGTGCAGGTCTTTTTCTGCCGTCATCTACTATGTTACTGTGTAAATGGAGAATACATGTTTATTTTTGTGGCTGCTCTAATCCCACCCAAAATATGCCCAGACTACACCCTCTTGCCATATACACATTTTTTTCAGTTTTAGACTTATATATCTGAGCTCTGTAAAATTGGGATTTAGAAGTTTATGCAATATAAAGGGGGGGGGAGTTATCAACATGGGCTACTGTTAAGATGTGTTATTTTACTGTTAACCCCATTTATTAGTAACTATGTCTCAATGCTAAAATGCATGAGTTAGCGGTAACATAACATGTCTTAACGGTAGCCCATGCCACTAAATGCTTGCTCATGCAAGTCTAAAATGCAAATAGAGTTTCTAAAATAAGTACCACAACCCCTGGGGAAATGTTTATAAAAGCCATTTTCAGGAGGTAAAGCTGAGTTGACCTGCAAAGAAAGTTTATAATATTACCCCAAGGGATCAATTTTCAAACAATGCTCAGAGGCTAATATTGAAAAATAGCAAATACATAAATGTATATTCAGCACATAACTTAAGGGTATAAGTTCAGCTAAAAATAGGTACTTAAAATTGAAGCTCTTGTATTATTATTATGTCTTAAGCCAAACAGAGCATCTTCCACTGGCCAGTCTTGTGTTTCATCTGACCAACTGATATGGTACTTTTCAACTTCTTGACCTTCCAGGCTGCAGCATAGCCAGGAAGTTTTAACAGCAGATACGTCTCCCACTCCCCACCCCGTTATCCTCCCCTACCCCCCTGTACCTTAAAATCACCTCCAGTCTTTGCCCGGGCAGCACCAGCAGCAGCAAAAAAACAAGTAACACAATCTTATAGACACAAAAGTTTAAAACCCAGCAATAAATACAAAAATATGAATAGTAAGAAGTGATCACAAAAAAGCTATACCTATCCCGGCCATGTTTTGGCATGATGCCTGCATCAGATATAAAATTCAATTAAAAATAAGTGAAGTACTTATCATAGACATTGCATAAAACAAGGGTCACAATCTCTTGAAAAATATGTGGGAACCTCCTTGAAAGACGTAGTTTAAAGAAGACTGGGGCAGGGGGGAGAGAGGAGAGTAGGAGAAATGCTGTTCCATGAAGGGGGAGGCACTGAGACCCTTGGTGCTCTGGAACCTCGGGCAGTGCTCGGTTGCCCATAGCACACCTGGGGAGCAGCCGCAGCACACCAATGTGCTGTGGTACACTGGTTGAAAAATGCTGATCTAGTCTCTTTTGAAATAAAGATAATTGCATTGTAAGGGAATCCATCTCTATTTTAATTTCTTGTCCCATGATTCACTTTCCTTAGTACTTTTTGTGACTGCAGTTTATTCTTGGTTGTGATAAGTAAGATTTCCTTGCCAGCATCCATTCCTTGGGAGAGTAAGGGTCCCACTGGACCTTTTGACACCATGCGATGCCATGAAATGTGCTTCTAGGTGGACTGGTTTATTGCAGGCCATGAACGTTATGGCTCTTGTAGGATAAATATATGTAGGAAACAGTTTTACTTGCAGGGTTAACTGTTTTTGGCTTGCTTCTCGTTGATGAGATCACCCATGCATCTGTCTAGGAGTAAGCTAGCAGTCCTTCTCTGTTACTTCCCCCTCCCCATCTTTCGTTAATTACTATGCAGCTTGCTGTACTGTGGAAATCTATGGAACTCATTACAGAGTTCCATAAGTTACTCACGTAACTTTGTAAATCTAGGTGCTTTGAAAATACGCCTCAGTGTTTCTGTTTGAGATGCATGACATCTTTTAGTGGAAATACGTTTATAGGCAAATTATCTTTTAAAATTGTTCCATGATAAAGTGTTTGATGTATTAAGAATGAAAGAAAACTCATGATCATGTTCCTAGTTGGTGCATTCCTCAACAGTTAGGCTATGTCAGTAACCGTAGCCAAGGTTGCTCCCAGTACACATGACTTTTCGTGTGGTTTGTAATTTTCTTCTGAAATACTGACAGCCCAGATAGGTTAGTTAAGATTTCTTTGTATTCATAACAGTTTCAATAGATTGTAGAATACTGGGGGTAGAGCTTGGATCCCTCCCCCCAAACAAAAATGCATTCTGCTGCGCCTGGGAGGGGAGGCGAGAGAGAAGGTGCTAGACAGGGGTGGGGGTGTTGGTTGGGAAGAGAGAGAGAGGAGATGCTGGATGGCCAACTAATAAGCCACAGAGGAGCGCCAGAAAGTCTAGCACCGGCCCTGGCACGATATGACATTGGGAGGGTTAGGTATTGTTATGGGGTGGGGGTTTGGGGTCAGGAACTGGCATCAAGGGAGTGCAGGGTGGGAATTTGGATGCCAAGATGGATCAAATAGTGGGGGGAATCAGCCAAGGTTCTTAAGTGGTAGGAGAAATTTGTGTGGGGCAGCAGACCATGGCATATCTCATTGCGAGGCTCTTTTACAAAGGTGGTGGTAAGCCCAACGCCGGCTTACCGTTCACTAAAAAGGAAGTACCGCTGGGATACCAGAGCAGCCCGGCGGCATTTCATACCCCCAGCGCACCGTCATATCTGGTGCTCCAAAACATTTTTATTTTTGTAGGGCTAATGTGTCCTGGCGGTAATCTGGCAGTTCCACACGCTGTCAAGTTACTGCCGGGTTAGCGTGGGAGCCCTTACTGCCACCTCGATGGGTGGCGGTAAGGACTCCCCCCCCCCCCCCCCCCCCGAAGTGGCCTCTCGGCAAGTGCTTTACTTGCCTCACGGCCATTTCCTCAAGAAAAGAAAGACCTACCTTTTACCCACTGTGGTAAAAGGGGGCCTCATTGCGCATCAAAACCATGCGCTGCAGGCCCCCTTTTGCTGCATCTTGGTGAAAGGGGCCCTGCATTTTTTATTCTGCAAAGTCCAAATAGCACAGGCTATCTGGCATTGTATGTAATACAGTGCCATGCGATATGGCTCTTTCCTGTGTAGTACAGGCAGGGCAGATGCTGACCACACTCCCTGCATGTACTGCACAGGCTGTGCATTTACTGCATTTTAGTAAATATGCCCCCTAGTGAGCTTGGCATTTCTGGAATAGTTTGGGGAATGTTTGTACAATAGGCTTTATAAGGTGAAAATATAAAATACATTATCCTCTAGCTGGAGGCCATTTTGTGGTGTGCCACAGGGGTCCTCTCTATCCCTTATTCTTTTTAATCTTGATATATGAGTAGCTTTACTTTTATTCCTGTGCAGATGATATATTAATTTTGATTCCTACAGCCAATGATTTTACCCAAAATGTTTATGGTAGTAATGAATATATCAGGCTGGTGGAAAATTGGAGTTTAATTCATAAACTGAAACTTTACAAAGAAAATATTAATGTGGTTGAGTAAGTCAATAACTTTGGTGCCTTTGCCTAATTCTTTTATTTTGTTATCAAGGATCCTTTTGCCAGTAGAAAAATCTATCGAAGTCCTAGGAGTTGTTTTGGACACTTATTTTTTAGATTGCAACGACTAAGTTCAATACGTTCACTTTTTAATGAAGAACTTTTCCAACTTCTAGTTCAAGCATTGGTATTCTCACATCTATGCATATGCAAGTTTGTCTGTACATCTACAAGCTAAACTTCAATTATTACAAAATATAGCTGCTAAACTGATGTGCAAATCTCGTAGTTTGTGTAACACCTTTACTAAGCCACCTTCACTGGCTATGCTTTAAGCGATAATTATATATAAAGTGGTATGTCAGGCATAGAAGGTATTTGAAGGTACAAATGCAGAGAATATTATCTTTGTTTTCTCTTTTTTTAAAACTCTGAAGACAATTTAATTTTGCATTTTCCATCAGTACAAGGTTTACATTCTTTCATTCACACATCAAGCGCCTGTATTTTGGAATAGATTAGCTAAAGCTCTTCACTCTAGTTTTTCGTTATCACTTGAAAACTTTTTAATTTTTTCTCTTAACATGAGTCTTTGAATTCTTTCATGACTGTTGAATTGTATTAGCTGAGATATATGTACTTCCCATAATTATATTCTGGCTTCTTTTTTTGTAATCCGATTTGGGCTCCATAAGGGGAGTTTGGCGGAATATAAAGTGTAGATTGTATTGTATGCAGCACCCAATTTCATAATACATGAACTCCCCTCCTCCCCCACACACACCTTTTAAGGGAAGCAGAAGCAGAGCCAGGTTGACGGCGCAGGGGGAGTGAGAGCGGACTTCCACCGGCGCCGGCACACATTTTCAGTGCAATATGATGAGAAAAAGTAGGCGCCGGCAGAACTCCGTTTGGCCGCTCTCCTAGCGCCCCACTTAGCTATGCCACTGAAGGGAAGGTTTAATGAGAAATTGGGGAGAGAAGAGACCTTTGGTCACAGTGAGTTTCAAAAGCAGATTTTCTCTGTATTGCATTGGGAACATGAGAGGTTTCTGTCTTTTTGCCTGGCAGCTACCCTGTGCAGTAGAAGTGTATCAGTTTCATGAAATGTTATATGGCTGAACTAAACAGATGAAAGTGAGCAGCACCTTATGTTAATTATTCACCAAAGGAAAGACAGGCAGACTAATAGAGCCACATTTATACACTTTGGGGGATAATTATCCACTAAAGAGGATAAAAGTAAAATGGGTTTAGTAATATGAGCACAAAGAGGAAGGGGGGTCAGAGAATTTACTCACCATAATAAAAGAGGAACATACTGACAGTGACCTTGTGACTGTGAAGGGTGTCTGAGTCTTCATGTATCTGTTATTCAGAGATTCTGTGGTTGGTCTTTGGGGTAAGCTAGAAGGTTGCTCTCTATTGGGGAAACCTTGGAACTGTAGCTCACAGAGTTCCATTAAGAGCTGGTGTTCTGGGCCACAGCAGGGACAAGTACCCTATGAGCTCCTTCTGAAGACTGAGAGATGGGAAGGTTGCTTTCTATTGGTGAAACCCTGTTACTATTGGTCACAGAGCCCTGTTAAGGGCTGGTATTCTGGGCCACAGCAGAGAAAAGTATCCTATGGGCTCTTTCTAAAGATTGAGAAGATGGGAAAAATGGTGACCTTTGGGAGGTGCTCAGGACAGTCAGTCATTGGAAGCAGCTCATGGTGAAACAGAAGACTTGGAGATCCATTTGAACCCTAGGTCCAGCAGCAGAGGAGGCCCTTGGGAACAGACTTGGGTCATATCAGCCCCTGGGAGCCAACTCAGGGCAAGGACTTTGGAGGCATGAGGGAGTTTGTAAGGCCCAGCAGTGGAGGTACCACAAGTTTGGCAGCAGAGATTGGCCAAAACCAGCCTGGCTCAGCTTCCTTTGGATATCTAGTAGCCACCAGCCCAGAGTGCTCCAGCAGGAGGGTGAGACTTAGGAACTGGGTGGGAGGGGGGGACCAGGGAAGGACATGAAGGAGTAAGGGGTGGAACATAGGCTATACTGCCACACCCGTACAAAGATTCAACCTAGAGTAACGGGAAGGAACCAGAAGTTCAGCAAACAAACTAATGGATTCAAAGGGTGTTGAACTAATTGGTTAAAAGAGTACTGGCTGTAAGAGAAGTGATTGATTAAAAGTGTTGGTATTAGACTTTGTGATATATGGTTTATAATCATCTATGCATATCTGTATAGTAAAACCTATACATAGTTTAATAAAACTGTTCAAGATTTGTTTGACAGCCTTGTTCATAGAGGTCATTTTTGGGTTTCATGGGGGAGAAGAGGGTAACCCCGCCCACTAATGCTTTTCTTACCCCAGGTGGAGGCACCGACGGAGCCTGCCCACAGGGGACACCAGCCAAGTCGGGCCCCAGATCCAGGGACACCCAAAAGGCGGTGTTACGTACATATCTGCCCATAAACAACTCATCTGCTGCCTGGAAAGATTTAGATATTCACTTTCCTCTTGAAAAGCATTTGATGGGGTTGGGTGGTGAGCAAGCCCTCAGAGCAGCTCAGGAACAAATCCAGCTCCACTTACAGCATCATCTAGTCTGATCATTTGCCTAATATTATAACACAAAAGCTTGTAAAAATTGCCAAAGGATAAAGTAAGATCCCTCTATAATCTTATTAGCAGGATTAGTATGTGTAGGATCATAGCGTCAGTATCAATGAGGTTTTCGCTATATGGGTGTGTTATGAAAACAAAAGTATTTCTAATTTAATGTACTCCTTTCACAGAGCTGCCAGCTTATCCCAGTTCCAGGAGGAAGATTTCAGGCCTCTCCTGAATTTCTGGTAAGTCTGTCCCTGATGTATTATGCACTGGTTTTGATAGAATCAGGGACTACAAATACCATACTATTTGAGATGTGAGCTCACCCATGACTGGCCAAAAGTCTGCTTCCAGGAACTGGGTAACTTAGCAGTTCTGTTATCATGGAATATGGTGTATAATTACATTTTTGTCAAGGTATTTCTGCCAGAAGTATGTGCTTCCATCTTATCTCCAATTCTGTGCACATCATTATTCATGAGTTTTATCTGTTGGCTCTTTACAGATGTGTGATTTTGGTCCATGGCATGACGGATGATGTGATTTATCATTTCATAACTCTGAACTGGATGTTTGAAAGAGCAAAGCCTCAGTAAAAAAGAACACAACAGGAGAAAGCCAAAGTAAAGGTAAGGCAATAAGGTTTTGATATACAGTGGATTCCAGTTAATTGGGACACAGTGGGACTCCTATACTTTGCCCCAGTTAAGCGGCTCCCTCACATAAACAAAGTTTTCATGGTATATAATGCCAAATTGATTACAAAATGAGTACCGTACAAGCACAAGGTAAAAGTAAAATTTTCTATTTATTCTATAACACAATCTAGATAAGCAAAAACAAAAAGTTGCAAAGCATAGATAAATTCTTCTTGAAAAAACAATTGATGTTGCAGGAATCGATCTTCTGTAACTTGATAAGTTCTCTTCATTGACTGCAGCTGAACAAAATTAGCACAGGTTTCTAAAGCAGATACAGGATTGCCTTCATTGTCTTCCTACATGAAATAAAGTTGTAATACAGAAATAAATCTCCTGGCATCCTGGTTTATGACTCGTTCATGCTCAGTAGTATCATCCTCCTCAGTTTCCCGATCTTTCCCGATCTTCTGATGTTTGCCTGAAATTTGCTCAACAATTTCATCCTCACAACCTTCATTTTTAAAATTGACGATTACTGTTGATGCATGAAAACTCTTCATAGTTTCCTACATGGTGTGCTTCCGTAACAACATCATTTCCGCTTTCAGCCATATCTTGTATATCCAAGTGAGAGTGTTTAAACCCAAAGTGAGCAAAACAATGCTGAATGGCTGTGATGCTAACATTTCGTTAGCTATCACAGTAACCTGTAGTGCTTGTAAAAGATCAGTGTTTGCACTGACCTCCTTTGCTGTTGAAGATGATGTGAGTAGATTTTCTTTGATTGTTTCAAGGATGTAATTTACTAGCTTTGCGCAATATAAGATCTTCAGATTTTTTATGATTCACATGTCCGTTGGTTGCACCAGAGATGTGGTGCTGGGAGACAGCAATTCCACTTGGGTATTTTTTTTTCAAAAAGTCGATGTGTAGGTATGCTGCACAATTATCAAGGACTAGCACAATCTTCCTAGACTTTGTTCGTAATTCCATGTCCCAACTCATTAACCAGTTCTTAAAAATTTCAGATGTCATCCATTCATTTTTGTTAGCATGATACAAAGCTGGTAAACTTTCCATACTAATCCCTTTAAAACACTGAGACTTTGCTCTTTTTCCAAAAACCAATAGCTTACATTTATCATTTCCAGACATTTTGGAGCAGCATAGCATTGTCACCAATCTATCGCTTTCTTTGAACCTGACAGTGTTGCGTGTTTGTAGGTCAGGAAACCATTTGGTGTGGCATAGTAAAATAAATCTGTCTCGTTGGCATTGTAGATGTGAATCAGCACAAAAATTACAAAGCAAACTTGAAAGTTTGTAACTTCAGTCTAACTCAGTGCATTTTTGCTAGCAAAAAAAGGTGCCGGTACTCAAATGCCAGGCCACCCTTCAGGAGTGGGGTGATCACTGATGGACCCATCCGGCAATAGTCCAGCTCCCTGCAACCAGTCACAGAATCTATGACAAGGCAGAATTGGTGTGTAGGGCCTGACATCTTTCATTAAAATTTGGGGACTAAAAGGGGGGGGAAATGAGGAACACTTTATGGAAGCTAACTGTACTGTGTTCAAGTTTCACTGGTTTGTAACTGGTTTGCAGTATGTATTTCTAATAAAAAGATTTATTAAAAAAAAAATTGGGGAACCATGGGTCATTTTTAGTAGACAATGGAAAAGGTACCGGTACTCAGTACCCCCTCAAAAAAAGCCCTGGTCTAACTACAATTTATGCCAGTTTACCCCTCATATTTTGTGAAGACGCTTAGGTGCCTGTGTGTCTTTATGAAATTTGTTCCTTCTTACCCTTTCAACTCAGGTGACATGTTACAAAATTACCCACCTGGGGGCTAATTCTATAAACTGGCACCTACATTTAGGTGTCTACAGTGCCAAGTGTAACATGCTATAGAACTCACATCTAAAACAAGAAGGTATGTGTGCAGATTGCAGTATTTTATAATCTGTGCGTATAATTGCACCCCTCCTCCCCATGCTCCAATCAAACTCCATCTATGTGAACAGCCTTTGCATTGTAGCACATATTGACAGAATAGCACTTATCCGGTATGTTAGTCAATGACGTGTGTATGTGTCAAAATATGTGCATAAATTACTAGAATTTCGCCATTTATGCATGACCTTGCCAACTAACTTTAGGTGGCTCCTTATAGAATTATCCCCATAATGTATAAATTTAGCAGCTGAATAATGCCACTTACACATATAAATTATGGGGGCAGGGAATGTCTGTTCTATAATGGCATCTGGGTGCCTTGATTCCATTATAGAATACTAGTGTAAATCCATGTTGACGCACAAATTTCAGTGCAGCCATTTATGCAGGTCACTGGCAGATGTAAAGAAGTGTGCCTAAGTGCACCATGCAACACAATAAACCTAAGGTATTCTCTAAAGTGCCCTTTCTCCTCCCTCTTGTAGATATGTTCTACCTATAGAATAGCGCATATTGCGCGTACTCACATAATGCTGCTTTTCTGTGCATACACCCAGTTATAGAATTGTTGTGCAACTGACACCACTCCTAGACGCCTTCAAAACCCCACCCCATTTTCTAGCATATAATTCTAGGCATGTGAAGGGCAATTCTATAAACTAGGCATCTGCATTTACACACCCTTTGCATGCGTAAGAACATAAGAATAGCCACACTGGGTCAGACCAGTGGTCCATCTAGCCCAGTATCCTGTTTCCAACAGTGGCAAATCCAGGTCATAAGTACCTGGCACAAATCTAAATAGTAGCAACATTCCATACTACCAACCTCAGGGCAAGCAGTGGTTTCCCCATGTCTATTTCAAAAGCACACTGTGGACTTTTGCGCCAGGAACGTGTCCAAATCTTTTTTAAACCCAGATACACTAGCTGCTGTTACCACATCCTCCAGAAATGAGTTCCAGAGCTTCACTATTCGTTGAGTGGAAAAATATTTCCTCCTATTTGTTTTAAAAGTATTTCCATGTGGGAAGAGGCAGTTATCTGAGTGTTTTACCCTGCATTCCACCAGCAGACGTTGTGCAGAGCTCCAGTTGGAGAGTGACAGTGCTGTTTCCATTGGGTACAAAGGAGGATGCCTGCTGATGTCATCAGCGGCTTTCCTGTTCCCTATAAAAGGCTGATGTTGTCCTGAGTACTTTGGATGAGGCAGTTACCTGGGAGTTTCAGTAGGGAGTCTGTCTTACCCTGCATTCCATACAGCAAACACTGTGCAGAGCTCCGGTTAGAGATAAACAGTGTCATTTCCATTGGGCATGAAGGTGGATGCCTGTTGATGTAATCAGTGACTTTTCTGTTCCCCACAAGAGGCTACTGTTGCTACGCCGTGCAGCCACAGGTGTGTGACCACAGGGTGTGGCCAAAGGGGTGTTGCCAAAGGGGCACACCTGGTCCCTTTGGATCACTGAGGATCATTACTATCGAGGGGGGGGGGGTTGCATGGTCTTTAATGGGGAAGCAAAGAGGTGTGGTAGCCGTGTTAGTCCACTCTTAAAGGTTATCAATACAAATCAAACAAAATAAAACATGGAAAAGAAAATAAGATGATACCTTTTTTATTGGACATAACTTAATACATTTCTTGATTAGCTTTCGAAGGTTGCCCTTCTTTGTCAGATCGGAAATAAGCAAATGTGTTGGCAGATCTGTTCTGAAGGTTTGGACAGTCCCTGACTCACATTCTTTTTGGGGGTGGCGTAACATGTTGCACCATATTATGTTAATGGAGAAACAAAAAGTCGAGCTTGTCCTTTATACGTAAGAAACATTTTTTGTCCATTTGGGATCCTTATATTTATTTATTTATTTAGCACATTTATATCCCACTTTTTCCCACATTTTTGCAGGCTCAAAGTGGCTTACAATGTACTGATAAGGCTATTGCCAGACCAGTGGTTATACAAATACAATTAAATTAGATAGGATAGAAGGAACAGGGTAAGAAGGAAAAAGGGAAAGGGTAAAGAGACTAAGATGGTCCATGGATCTGTTATTAGGAAGGACATTTGGTTATATGTTGAATCCTTGGAGTAGGCTTTCCGAGATAGGCTGGTCTTGGGTTGATTCCTGATGCTGAGATGGTTCTGAGAGGTTTGAGCAGCTATCGGCAAGGCATTCCATAATTGGGTGCTGTTGTAATATCCATCCAGCCCAGTTGAAATAAGCATGCTGCGATTAGAACCTTGTTTTGGCAGGAAGAGATGTGAATCGACCGGACAGGCCATGTTGATTTACTATGGTGGAAATGGAGTTGAAATTATATAAATTCACTTTCACCAAGAACCTGGAGCTTGATCCTAAACACTCTGTAATTCTTGGGTAATGGGTGGGAGTCTGCATCCTTTGCCTTTGGGTGGGTGAGGATTTTTTTTTCTTTTTCTTTAGGGTGGAAGGGGGTGGGGGGTTGCTATGCTTGTTGAGGGGCATTCTTTGCATTAGAGAGGGAATATAAGAAACAAGGCCCATCTCTGCTCAACGGTTAGTTGGAGTAATGTTCTGCCCTGATTCAAACTCATTTGGCCTGTTATTCTGAGTTTTTCTTATTGTTTTAGTTACTGTTTTGAAACTTTAATAAACTGATTTAAATATCAGTGAGTGGAGGGAATGCTTCAGGCTCTTAATTCTCAAAATGTGGCTTTCTTTAAAGAAGATAGTAGCTCAAACTTGATCATGTTGTGATCACTGTTTCCCAGCAGACCCAACATCGCTACCTCTCGTACTATGCCCTGCACTCCACCAAGGACTAGATCTAAAATGGCTTCCCCCTTTTGTCAGTTCCTGTACCAGTTGCTGCAAAAAGTAGTCATTTATTACATCTAGGAATTTTATCTCCCTGGTGCTCCATGATGTAACATTTATCCAGTCAATATTGGAGTAATTGAAATCACCCATTATACTGTTGCCTAATTTGCCAGCTTTCCTAATTTCTGTAAATATTGCTTCATCTGTCTGTTCGTTCTGTCCTGGTGAACAGTAGTACAGCCCTCAATAATACTCCTTCCCTTCACACATGGAATTTCTATCCATAATGATTCCATGCTGCTGTTTCATGTAGAATGTTTATTTTGTTTGACTCCCCTGTATCATATAGCATAACCCTCACTCCAATTTGATCCCCTCTATCACTGTGATATAATTCATAACACAGTGTCCCTTTGATTTTCCTCCTTCCACCAAGTCTCTGAAATGCCTATTAGATCTACTTCATCATTTAGTGCTATATACTCTAACTCTCCCATTTTATTTTTTAGGCTTCTAGCATTTGTATAAGGCACTTCAAATTTTGTTTTTTTCCTTGCATCTACAAGCTGCTTAGAAGTTTAGAGGATAATGTGCAACTTTTGCCCTGCTCTCTCCTTAAACACACCTGGCTTTCTTTTACCATTGTTGAAACCTGTTTATTGGGATTCCCTAAATGTCCTGTTTCAATAGTATCATTCAAGGATACTCCACACCGAACCACGCAAGGAACTTGGACTGTCAGCTTCCCCCCCCCCCCCCCCACCCCACCCACCCACCATTTTAGTTTAAAAGCTGCTCTATCTCCTTTTTAAAAGTTAGCACTAGCAACCTGGTTCCATCCTGGTTAAGGTGGAGTCTATCCTTTCGGAACAGGCTCCCCCTTTCCCAGAATTTGCCCAGTTCCTAAGTAGAGGAGTGTGGTAGCCGTGTTAGTCCACTCTTAAGGTTATCAATAGAAATCAAACAAAATAAAACATGGAAAAGAAAATAAGATGATACCTTTTTTTATTGGACATAACTTAATACATCAAGAAATGTATTAAGTTATGTCCAATAAAAAAGGTATCATCTTATTTTCTTTTCCATGTTTTATTTTGTTTGATTTCTATTGATAACCCAGTTCCTAACAAATCTAAATCCCTCATTCCTGCAGTTTACAATTACTAAAACTTTAAAATTAGAAGGGAACTACAATGTCAATAGGACAGAACAAGAGAAAGAAAAATCAAACAAAAGAATCTTTTCAGCCTCAAAGAACCATCACAGCTGCCCAGCCTACCACACCATGGGCAGGGGAAAGGGTTAGGAGAGCTCAGCCTGGAAAGCATCTTTGAACAAGAACGTTTTTAGGCCAGTCTTAAATTTATCAAGATTAGTTTCTAAAAGACAAAGAAAATCAGAAGCGAGTTCCAAAGGTGTGGTCCATTTATACCAAAGATCTAAGCATGAATGGTATCAGAGTGAATAATACTATGGATAACGGGGTTACAAGCCACCTCAATCAATGAATGGAACAAAATCCCTATACTTATTTACAGCAAGACGACACCCCTCTCACCAACTGAAAAGACCAAACTATAAAAACCAAAACAAACCAGAGATCAACACCCTAACCAATACCAAAAAGATAAGCACAAATAACAATTGCAATGGCCACAACATCAAAAAAGATAGAACGCACAGACATTTACAAACTGTTAAGTACACCAACATCAGCATTGATTCATATATACCCACTCCTATAGATTACATAAATGTGAGATCAGTGGTTAACAAGTCAACCATAATTAGAGACTGGATTGAAACTGAGCGATTAGGTATACTATTCATAACAGAAACATGGCTACAAATGCAAGACGACCCAGTACTGCTTGACGTATGCCTGCCAGGATATAAAATAACACACATCAACAGAACCAAAAAGAAAGGAGGCGGGGTTGCCTTAATATACAAATCCTTTTTTACAGTAGAAACCACATATATCCCCTGCGATTGAAATCATGGCATGCAAAATCACAAGCTCAGCATTAACTGATCAATTATGCTGTATACTTTTCTACTGCCTACCTGGAAGATGGTCCAACGCCCAAGACAACTTCATATCAAACATATGCACAAACTTCTCGAATGTCCTGCTATCAATCTACACCTAGACAAGTAACATAACTCCAACACCAGGCTTCTAACAAACTTCCTGAACCAATGGAACTTCAAAACAGCACCAGCCACCTCATCTCATGTAAAAGGTCACCCAGTTAGACATACTATCTTACAGATTCTTAGCCAATAACAACCATATAATAGAGAATCATAACTGGGCAAAGGTGCCATGGAAACAAACCATAACAAACTTACCTTCACACTTCAATGGAAAGAGAACGGCAAATACAGAGAACCGAGGACACCACACACGGCTTTAACCAGAGGAAAAGTGGACGACCATAGCTTCTGATCAACAGCAATGAATGACCAAACAAACATAATACCCACTAACATTCACTTCATAAGAAACTAGGATGAACTAAGTGGAAACACACTAAACGAAATAGCACCACTCAAAATGAAAACTAAGAGGAAATGACAACCGCGCCCCTGATTCAACAAGGAACTATTAGAGATGAAAAAACTGTGCAGGAAACTGGAAAGAAAATGGTCCAAAACCAAATCAGACATGAACAAAACCACATGGAGGAAAGCCCTAAGCAAGTACAAACACACCATAAAAAGAGCCAAAGCAGAATATTATAGCACATACATGCGCCCAGAAGAAATAAACATGAAAAAAATATATGAACTCATGAAAAATATACTGAACACATAAGCTCTGCTAACGTCAAACAAAAACCACCAACAGCAGATGAGCTTGCACAATCTTTTGAAGAGAAAATAATAAAAATAAGACCAAACCTAGCTGCAACACAAACAATATTCATAGATTTCCTACATGAATGTGAAATCAACGAGGACTACATCAAGGCAGACAGAATCTGGTCCTCCTTTAAGATAGCCACAACCAGCTCGGTTAAAGTACTACTGACAAAATATGCATACGCCAACTACCTATTAGACAGCTGCCCAAACTACATGATGGAAAACCCACCAGATTGGTTCATCAAACTTTTAACTGAACACATAGAATATATGTTTTCGAAATGCCATTTCCCTTCTGACAGGGGCAATGTCATACTCACTCCAATCCAAAACGTCACCAGAAAGATCAGTGAACTCACTAATTACAGACCAGTGGCATCAATATCACTGCTGACAAAAATAGTGGAGGGACTAGTAGCACAAGAATTAATGGAATACCTAACACACTACTCAATCCTTCACAGCTCTCAATCAGGCTTTAGACCATGCTATAGCTCTGAAACAGTCATAACCACCCTGATCACAAAATTTGGAAGAATGATAAGCCAAGGCCAGTGAATACTACTACTACAATTCGATATGTCATGTACCTTCGACCTAGCAGATCACACAATACTAATGACCCTGCTCGGCAACATAGGCAGCAGGTTCAACGGTTTTCTAAGAACTAGATCCTACCTTGTGAAGATGTCCAATGAATTTTCAGCCTCCTGGATCCCTGAATGTGGGGTCCCTCAGGGTTCCCCGATATCACCAATATTATTCAATGTCTTGATGGCTCTACTTGGCAAGAAACTGGAAAAAATGGGTTTAAACCCATTCATATTCACAGACGATGTCACCATCTACATACCCTTCAACAATAGCATCACAGAGATGCTGGATAAGGCCAAAAAAAAAGATTCGACCTCATGGAAAATTAGGCCACAACTGTCAAACTTAGCTGAACTGAGACAAAACCAAACTCCTGGTTTTATCTAGACAGCACAATCCCACTACTTACCAAAACCTCATAATATATCAACAATCTTACATAATTGAAACACATAAAAATACCAGGAATCATTCTCGACAGTTATCTGACCCTTGAAGACTAAGTTGCTGCAATCACATCAAAAAGCTTCAAAACACTATGGAAACTGAGAAGGATCAGAGACTATTTCCCCAGACAGTCACTCTGTCTTATAGTACAGACGCTGATATTGTCCCAACTAGACTACTGTAATGCAGCATATGTAGGCTACAAAGAAACCCTACTACGATTGTTGCAGACAGCAGCGAGATTAATATTCAAAAAGTTGAAATATGATAGAGCAGCCCCACTACTCATAATGCTACATTGGCTTCCAATCAAAGCCAGGCTATTTTTCAAAACCAGCACAATCATCTTCAAAATACTGTTTGGCATGTCACCGGATTATGTGCTAGACATGATCAAACTATCACCAAGAAATACAAACCCAGGAACCAGAGGTTACCTACTATTTCACCTGCCCAACTGCAAAAACGTATTATACAAGTCCACCTACATGGCAGGATTTAGCTACCTGGGCTCAAAATAGTGGCACTCAATTCCCATAGTCATAAGAAGCATCACGAACTACCTGCAGTTCAGAAAAGACTTACCTCTTCACGAAATTCTGTGAATAAAATATGCACTAATCATTCTGGAACAACAATACACAACACAACCTCTATTAACGCATCTTTTCATTTAAGAAATGAACTAAGACATATCTTCTCAAGAAACCCAATCACTAGTCCATATGCGCTAATAGTTATTTTGTCAACCACTGTAAAACACAGCATCATACAACCTTCTAAACGTGATTGAATCAATGTAATCTCTAACAACTGTTAAATGTAAGCCACATTGAACTGAAACTCATTTTTGGATAATTGTGGCGTGCAAGTATGAATAAATAAATAAATAAATGTTTCAACGAAGGAACAGATAACAGATTATGAGTTGATGATCTGAGACTTCTAGAGGACATGGGTACCTGTAACCGAGAAAGATAGGGAGGTTATCCAGTGTGTAATATTTTAAACGTTAAAAGGATTAGCTTGTAAGTGGTATGAAGGGAAATTGACAACCAATGTTCAGTTCGAAAGAGGGGTGGTCCTCTGTGTTTCATCAGTCTTTTTGGGAAAAGACCTCTCCCCTTTCAGTGTCCACCAGTAAACAGCTGTAGACAAGACTGGCAACCACCATGCTCGTTTCTTCTTCTCAGCCCTTATAGCAGGGAGCTAAGGCTTAGCCGAGCCCCAGAATGGGGCAACCCACCTAAAGTTTTGTATCTCTCCATGCTGTGGACCCTTTGAGACAAGGCTCCTTCCCTCCAAAAGCTTATGCTTCAATTCTGTTGGGCCACTTTTCAGAATCAGATCACCCCTTATTCAGATTCTGTTGGCAACTTTCTAGAGCAAGGATCCAGTAAGTTCTTCTTGCAACTGTACAGGAAAGCACAGTTTGACAGCCCGCTACATACATAACATAGTAACATAGTAGATGACGGCAGAAAAAGACCTGCATGGTCCATCCAGTCTGCCCAACAAGATAAACTCATATGCGCTACTTTTTCTGTATACCTTACCTTGATTTGTACATGTCCTTTTCAGGGCACAGACCGTGTAAGTCTGCCCAGCACTATCTCTGCCTCCCACCACCGGCTCTGGCACAGACTGTATAAATCTGCCCAGCACTATCCCCACCTCCCAACCACCAGCCCCGCCTCCCACCACCGGCTCTGGCACAGACCGTATAAGTCTGCCCAGCACTATCCCCGCCTCCCACCAACAGCTCTGCCACCCAATCTCGGCTAAGCTCCTTAGGATCCATTCCTTCTGAACAGGATTCCTTTATGTTTATCACATATATATTATTTTTGAAAAAATGGTTTGACTGATTATATATTTTTTTAAATCTGTTTCATTCATTACAAACATATTTCCATAAAGTTATTTATTAGTGTGTAATGATTAAGATTTCTTGATGTTTGTCACTCTTTCTATAACAGAGAGATGGCTGATCTCATATGAGCATGTCTTTTTCTTTATGTTGACAGTGTAAAGTTTACTATCTTTTGCCTTTTTTTATTTGCTTAAATATCACCTACATGCCTTATTTTCCTCCCCTGACCTCATTACAATGTGGGCAGTTTTCTAAAAATTGAATTGCATGGAAATGGTTTTTGAAACTTGCCCTTTCCAACTACAGCTGTGTATTTGTTCCCTTCCTACAAAATGGTGTTTCATTATTGGTCTTGGCTACTCCTACTATATACATATTAATAATTAACCAAATAATATTGTGTATGATGTGTTCATTAGTAACCATAGCATTGTACTTTGTAGAGAAAACATCGATCAGATACTTTTATAATGTCTCACTATAATCCAGTGTAATTCTAAAGTAAATACGATTTGGTTTCTGTTTCCTTCACCTTTTAGTTGCCAAAATGTCAGTATTTTATTAATTAAAAATGTATTGCATTTGTAATGGTTTAAGTGGCATTAAGGTGCAGCCAGGAGACCAGCAGTTAAAGTCTGTAACACAACTAGCATTAAATGTTTTAAATCAGCTTGAAGATCAAAGCAAGTCTTGGCCAGAAATCAGCCTCTCAGCCCAGGCCCTTGGTAAATTAGACATTTCATCTGGGAGGGCATTTTCCATGCAGCTCCTCTTGCCTTTTGGGTCTTGTTCCACATACATATGAAGAAGGTTAGAGAACAGCTGGAAGAGGGAAAAAATCAGGGAGCTGGCTTCTTTTGAAGCGTGAACTGTCTTCCTTTCTTCTCTTTGCCCTTATCTCCTCTTGATAGAAGCAGTGAGAAGTTGATTCTGGGTCTAAACAGTGCAAGGTGTTCTCCTGCCAGTAGGCAGAACTCTGACCCTCCAGTGTTGCAGCCATCTGTAGTTTGCATTATATCCATAATGACTGTTTTTGAAGTTTATTGGCTATTACCGAGGCTTTATAATGAATTTTATATGTTCATCCTAGGCACACCTGATACCTTAGGCAAACTTTCAGCTGCTGTGTACCCTCCCCTATCCCTGGGGCAGTTCAAGATCCTTCATATTTGAGTTCAGCATCTCCACTTCCCTTCCTCCTTACAATGTATCTAGCCTACTCCCCCCCCCCCCCCCCCCCCCAGGTATCCAGTCTCTCTCCTTTACTTCCCTCCCTCTCTCCCATGTGTCCAGCATATCCCCTTTCCTTCCCCTACCACCCAGATGTCAAGCATCTCCCCTTCTCTACCTCACCTGCATCTTCCCCTCCCTACCCTTCCCCAGGTATCCCTTTCCCTTCCATAGACTTTTTCCTGCCCCCCCCCCCCCCCCCCGAACTTCCTCTTGACTTCAATTTAGGCCAGTTTTGCTGCTTGTCCCTGGTATATTATAAAAAACATATAGATGGAAATAGGTGCCTACAGATAGGATGAAAACAGACACATACTTGGCCTTCAGACAAAGGTGACCTTTTATAAAAATTCCCCTCCACATGTCTAAGTGAGGCCAATTAAGGAGTGAACTAACAAAAGGCGTTTTTTCCTCTTTGAAGGTCCAAAACCGCAGGGGGATTAAGGTCATTATGTGTTACTCCCTGGCAGAAACAAGCACTTTTATGAGAATTGCAGTCGCTTCAGAGAAGGTACAAAAGCCAGAAGGGAAACTTTGTGATTATACATGTACTTCCATTGTAAAATGAGAAATACACATTCAATTTTTCATTGCACCCAAACCATGCTCACAACATGCCCACAACGAATCCCTGTATCTCAAGCATCTACATGTATTAAAAAATGACTTTCTGAAATCACTGTTTAGACATAGAACAGGCCTACAGTGTATACACCGCTGTTTCTACATGTAGGTGCTTCTAACTCCTTATTTACTCTTTCCTATCATATTTTGTATTTCCTTTCCTATTTCCATTTGACTGTGTATTTATTGTAAACCATTCAGTATATCACCAAGCAGTATATCAAGTATCTATGACATAACAAAACTCTGTAAGCCACATTGAGCCTGCAAATAGGTGGGAAAATGTGGGATACAAATACAATAAATAAATAAATAAAAATATAAACTTGAAATGACCTTATTTCAGTTTATATTTATCCAACAAAAAGGATTTATTTATTTTGCATTTAGCTTATGCCTTTTCAGTGGTAGCTCAAGGCAAGTTAAGTTCAAATGTAATATGTATTTCTCTGTCCCCAGAGGTCTTGCAATCTAAGGGGTCCTTTTACTAAGGTGCACTAAAAAATGGGCTGTGCTAGTGTAGGCACGTGTTTTCAGCGCATGCAGATCCATTTTTCACGCGCCTGTAAAAAAGGCCTTTTTAAATTTTGCCAAAAATGGACATGCAAAACTATGTTATCCCACTCTGTATACCACTGGTAATGAAAAACACTCAACCAGGGTTCCCCCTAAACTCAACTCTGCTACCTAAAGGGGTATAAGTAGAGAGCCAAGAAATTCAAAACAATTCACTAAAAATACTAAATCATAAATGTTTTATATGAAAGGAGAAATTCTCAGAGGTTGTACTCACCCAAGCGGACAGCCCACTATTAGTAGGCAATTCCTAGATGGCGGATGGGTTTCTCTATCATAGAATGTCTCCAAGTATATTTGATGCACCCGTGAGCAAACCTTATGTTCCCAATCAAATCAAATATCAAATCAAATATTCACCACTCCAAAATTGTGTATATTATATATTAAATCACAAACAAGCTCTCTATTTATATCCTATATTAAACAAGGAACCTCTCAGGGGCATAATCAAAAGGGAGGGGCGCCCATCTTTCGACACAAATCGGGAGATGGGCATCCTTCTCTCAGGGTGGCCCAAATCGGCATAATCGAAAGCCAATTTTGGGCATCCTCAACTGCTTTCCGTCGCGGGGATGACCAAAGTTCACGGGGGCGTGTCGGCAGCATAGCGAAGGCGGGACGGGGGCGTGGTTAAGAGATGGCCATCCTCGGCCGATAATGGAAAAAAGAAGGGCGTCCCTGACGAGCATTTGGCCGACTTTACTTGGTCCCTTTTTTTCACGACCAAGCCTTGAAAAGGTGCCCAAACTGACCAGATGACCACAGGAGGGAATCGGGGATGACCTCCCCTTACTCCCACCAGTGGTCACCAACCCCCTCCTACCCCCCCTAAAAAAAATTTTAAAAACATTTTTTTCCAGCCTCTATGCCAGCCTCCAATGTCATACCCAGCTCCATCACAGCAGTATGCAGGTCCCTGGAGCAGTTTTTAGTGGGTGCAGTGCACTTCAGACAGGCGGACCTAGGCCCATCCCCCCCCCCCACCTGTTACACTTGTGGTGGTAAATGTGAGCCCTCCAAAACCCACCCGAAACCCACTGTACCCACATCTAGGTGCCCCCCCTTCATCCCTAAGGGCTATGGTAGTGGTGTACAGTTGTGGGGAGTGGGTTTTGGGTTTTTTTGGGGGGGTCTCAGCACCGAAGGTAAGGGAGCTGTGCACCTGGTAGCAATTTGTGAAGTCCATTGGTGTCCTGGCATGTGAGGGGGACCAGTGCACTACGAATGCTGGCTCCTCCCACGACCAAATGCCTTGGATTTGGTAGTTTTTGAGATGGGCGTCCTCGGTTTTCATTATCGGCGAAAACCAAGGTCGCCCATCTCTAAGGACGACCATCTCAACGTTTAGGTCAACCATCTCTAAGGTTGACCTAAATGTTGAGATTTGGGCATCCCCGACCGTATTATCAAAACGAAAGATGGACGCCCATCTTGTTTCGATAATACGGGATGCCCCGCCCATTCGCGGGGACATCCTCAGAGATGGGCATCCTTAGAGATGGGCATCCTTAGAGATGGTCGTCCCCGTTTGATTATGCCCCTCTCTATCTCATACTCCGTAGTTTTCACAACAAAAGAATGCACTTAAAAGGCCTAAAGCCTGACTAAACTACTTTGTAAAGTTTCTTATGCCCTCTCCGCTTTATTAATTGATTCAATCTTAACGTGAGAGCTTATATGCTCTCATGTACAGATATTCTAAACTACACCACTTTTCAATATTTGCATTACTTTTTTTCAAAATGATATCTAGTATGTCAGTTATATCCATACATAATAAAGAAAAGCACACTCAGAAAACACTTCTTGGAAAAAGAGATAGTTCCTAGAAATACTTCAGTTCTTTTAACCATATTGATTGAAAAAACATTCTTGGAAAAAAGGCGCACTTATCTTTGTGCTGCCCGGTGTGTGCACAACACCCGGCAGCTGCTGCAAGATTCGGCGTGTCAATATCTTTCGCCACAAATTCCCATGTACAGTAATAGCAGAATGCTGTCTGTAATGGCAGAATACCGTCTGTGTCCAACTCTGCAGGGTTTCGAAATTCTCTTCATCAGGGACTCGGAATATTAGTGCCTTCTGCTGCAAATAAACATACTTTGTGCCAAATTGTTTGAAAATACTGCTGTGCAATCACTCAAATTAGTTCCTGTTATTTAAGCTCCCCAGGACCGGAAGTGAAGGGGGTGGGGCATAAGAAACTTTACAAAGTAGTTAGTAGTCAGGCTTTAGGCCTTTTAAGTACATTCTTTCGTTGTGAGGTTAACTATGCAGTATGAGATAGAGGTTCCTTGTTTAATATAGAATATAAATAGAGAGCTTGTTTGTGATTTAATATATAATATACACAATTTTGTAGTGGTGAATATTTGATTTGATATTTGATTTGATTGGGAGCATAAGGTTTGCTCATGGGTGCATCAAATATACTTGGAGACATTCTATGATAGAGAAACCCACCCACCCTCTAGGAATAGCCTACTAATAGTGGGCTGTCCGCTTGGGTGAGTACAACCTCTGAGAATTTCTCCTTTCATACAAAAAATGTATGATTTAGTATTTTTAGTGTATTGTTTGGAATTTCTTAGCTCTCTATTTATACCCCTTTAGGTAGCAGAGCTGAGTTTAGGGGGAAACCCTGGTTTGTATTGGAAAATGGATGTGTGGCAAAATAAAAATTGGTGCGTGTCCATTTTGGGTCTGAGACCTTACCGCCACCCATTGACTTAGCGGTAAGGTCTCACGTGGTAACCGTGCAGTAATCATCTATGCGCTTAGAATGATGATTACCAACCGGTTTCCGCCACACGCAGGAAAATAAAAATTATTTTCCGGTGCGCGTAGTGGACGCGTGTAAAAAACAAAATTACAGCCCGGGTCAAAATGATGCGCGTATGCGGCTTAGGAAAAGGACCCCTAAATCTGCATCTGAGGCAATGGACAGTTAAGTGACTTCGTCAAGGTCACAAAGGTGCAGCAGTATGCTATTGCTATTCTTGGCCTAACTGAATACATTTTTGGCCAGCTTTTGAGAATTTTTTATAAGTTTATATTAATGATGATGATGATTGAACTTGGTAACCATAATTAGCCAACAGCAATGCATTTTTTTTTTTTTGCAGTCATCTTCCCCTGCCACATAGCTTTTCCTTGAAATTTGGCCAGTTCTGTTTTACAGCCTTAGCACTAATCCCTGCCTAGTAAGTTACATTGGACTTTGTTGTTATTTGCCCTTTAACACTGGTTTATTACACTGATTGTGAATGCACACAACCAGGCTAGTTTTTCTAAACTGGCAATCATTTAAAGTAGAAGGTCATGGTGTCATAAATGAGTAAGAATAATGCCTAGTTTTGCTGGCGGTGTTCAGTGCATGTTTACTTGTAACTTCCTTTCTGAAACTCTACAAACTGCAATTTTTTTCTCTTAGCCTAGAAGCATAGGGACTAATGTGAGATACTTTTCCTAAGGCATGTGGAGACACATTTAAGAAAGGACATCCAACTCAGAATATGGACATCCTAAGTCAGGTCATCACAAATGGACGTCCATCTCACATGTATTTTAGAACAGGACACAGCCTGTTCTAAAATGCATGCGAGTTGAACGTCCATATGCTGGAAACATCCAGCATGAACATCCATTTTACAAACTGATATGTCCAAATTATGAACCGGGAAAACAAGGGACATTGACATCTGTGTGGCAGCATAGGAATGTCCATCTTATAAAATGTCAGACGACAGGGCAGGCGGTCCACCAAATCCAACGTGGAAGATAAAACCAAGAGGTAGACCTTGTAAGAAATGCAGACTTTATTTGCAAATTCTAAGCTCCCAGGAGTTCAACATTCAGTGTTCGGCCTGGCCATGTCTCGCTGAAGATACTGGCTGCGTCAGGGGCAATATTACCAGCTGGTGTTCGACTTCAAACGTCACCTTGGCTGGTCCAACAGATAAGACTATGCAGACGATGTCACGATATAAATCCCGTTCAAACAAGACATAACTAAAATCACAAATGAAATTGAACACAGCCTACAAATAATGAACTCATGGGCAGACGCATTCCAACTAAAGCTAAACGCAGAAAAGACTCAATGTCTCATCTTATCATCACAATATAACACAAACAAACCCAATACAATAAACACCCCAGACTACACCCTTCCGGTATCAGACAAACTGAAAATTTTGGGAGTCACAATTGACCGAAATCTCACATTTGAAGAACATATGAAAAATACAGCAAAGAAAATGTTCTACTTAATGTGGAAACTTAAAAGGATCAAACCTTTCTTCCCAAGGGAAGTATTCCGAAGCCTAGTACAATCAATGGTACTAAGCCATCTAGACTATTGTAATGCCATCTATGCCGGATGCAAAGAACAAATCAACAAGAAGCTTCAAACCGCTCAAAATACAGCAGCCAGACTCCTATTCGGGAAAACGAGATATGAAAGTGCCAAACCCCTAAGAGAAAAACTGCACTGGCTCCCATTAAAAGAATGCATTGCGTTCAAAGTTTGCACCCTGGTCCACAAAATCGTTCATGGGGAAGCACCGGCCTATATGTCAGATCTTATAGATTTGCCTACTAGGAATGCAAAAAGATCAGCACACTCATTCCTCAATCTCCACTATCCCAACTGTAAGGGATTAAAATATAAATCCACATACGCAACCAGTTTCTCCTACGTTTGCACGCAGCTTTGGAACGCACTACCGAAGGCCATAAAAACAATGCAAGACTTAACTATCTTCAGAAGGCTACTGAAAACTGATCTATTCAAGAAAGCATACCATTAACATTCATCCTCAACACTAAATAATAAAACTACACATGATCTAGAAAAATCGAACTCATATCACATGACTGACTAACCTCTTTCACTTCAACCCTATGTTGAATATGGCTTCTCTACAGTCGATGATCTAATGTATATTACAATCCTATCTATCACGCAGGAACCAATACACACTACCACAATATACCCTTCTTTACCATGTATGTATGCAACGTAATGAAATGCCGGTTGTACTCTTCTTTTGTAATCCTCTTTACCATGTACGTATACACCTTAATGTAATGCCTTTTGTACTCAGTTACTCGGAAATGGCAACCGCCATTATGGCAAATGTAAGCCACATTGAGCCTGCAAATCTGTGGGAAAATGTGGGATACAAATGCTACAAATAAATAAAACAAGGCAAGCAGTGCTTCTGGGAGCTTTGAATTTGCAAATAAAGACTGCATTTCTGACAAGGTTTGCCTCTTGGTTTTATCTTCCATAATATCGTTAGAAACAGTGCATGATGGTGTAGCCTTCTAATTGTTACAGCACCATAATTGCCTAGAAGTCGTTCAGTGCTTTGTGCCGTCTAAAAGTTGCCATTTCTGTTTATTTTCCTTACACTTTTCCTAAAGATCTGCAGCAGAAGACTCTATATTGCATAGATAAAAATGTGAGGCTAATTTTATAATTACCAAATAAAGGGGCAAAATAGTCTGCACAGCAGTGGCGTAGTCAAGGGTGGGCCTGGGTGGGTGGCAGGGATCCCCAAGCCCCACCAGCCGAAAATTCCCAACAACTGTCCTCCTGCATACCTTGTAAATAGCAGATCTTCGCCTGCAGTGAGTAGCAACTGATACTTACTGCTTGCACCGGCCCTACAGCCTTCCCTTGGATATATTCCCGCCTATGCAGAAGCAGGAAGTTGCATCAGAGGGAAGGCTGTGGAGCCAACATAAGCAGTGTGTGTTGGTTGCTGCTCGCTGCTGGTGAAAATCTGCTATTTAAAAGGTATGCCGGGGGGGGGGGGATGTTTGAGAGACCATATGGCATGCAAGTGAGAGAGGGAGAGACCAAATTACTTGTGGGACAAGGCGGAGTTCTGCCCACCCATCTTGGACCCAGGCCCATCCAAAATTGGGTGTCTGGTTACGCCCCTGCTGCACAGTATATATGACCAAAATAAAAGCAACCCAAATGTACAAATCTTTATTCCCAATAGAAAAATAAATAATTAAAAACAAATACAGTGGACGCGTGTCCAGTCGCTTCTCATGTACCAGTATTCACTTAGCATGACACATTTTGGCATTTTGTCTGCATCAGGTGCTAACTTCATAAACATTGTATAGTACCAGATTCGGAGCGGACCTGAAAACTTATCTTTTTCAAAAGACCTATAGTGTGTCGATGGGATCAGCTGTCAGCTCCTGAAAATGCTATTTAATTTTGTACTAGTATCGTCGATATGCTGTTTGTAATTTTATATTTCACTTTCTTTTTATTATAGTGTTTTCTTTCCTATCCTCTTTAAAATTGGCATTCCTTTTCTACCTTATTTTAGCCTGTATGCCACCTTGTACATTCACCCGTTAGGTGGTATAGAAAAAACGTATCCCCCTGTTTACTAGGGCGCGCTAGCAGCTGCTGTACACTAATGCCAGCACAGCCCATTCACTTTGAATGGGCTGTGTCAGCATTGCTGCACGGCTTAGTAAACCATGGGGTTAATAAACAAACATACCACTGGCAATCTAGTCACAATCAAGCACTAAATTTGAACGGTATAAATAACTAAAAAAAAAGGGATCACAAGTACATCTGGAGCTGACAGTGAACATTTTAAGCTGCTGGAGTGGGTTTATTTGGAAAGGGAAGTACTTGGTGATTCCTTTCTGTTGTTATTTATACCAGTGACCTAGCCATAGGTAGGCTTGGGTAGGCAAGGGCCAACATACTTTGGATTCAGGCCCTCCCTGTGGTGGCACACATCCTCAATGTAGCTGGCGGGGATCCCCAAACCCCCACCAGCTGAAAACGTCCTCTGCTGGAAGCTCCAAGGCTTGTTAACAGTGGGAAAGCCTGTGGCTTGCTTTTATTCACCAACCAAGGTATTTTTAATGCTGGGGGAGGGAGGAGATGCTAGGGCCCACCCAGATATTCTCCTTTGGCTGTACTACTGATTTTTGCTCTTTTGGATTTAGTGCTATGAGCGTGACCAGATTACCAGTGGTACTTTACAACTTTTACGAAGTTAGCTCCTGGTGCAGGCAAGACACCAAAGCATGTCGGGCAGGGGCAGAGGTCATCCCTTGAGACCCTAGTCAAGAGAAATACCCTATTATATGGGCCATGATTCGTCATCTTTGAAATAACATTGTGATGTAGGAGCTATGGCGATTGTCTTCAGGACCGTGCCCTGACGCAGTGTGTGTGAAACATGGCCCATGTTGGCCTAGGTCCTGCTTCAAAGATAAGTACATAAGTTAAAGATGTAATTAAATATTTTCATATAGAATAAGTAAAAAGTTGAGTGATTTACAGACCGATGATGAATCAAGTGAGTCATAAGGCTGTGTACCTCATGTAAAAAGAGTCGCTACTGAGGGCAAAGTACATTCTAACATTTATACCAGCCTTGAAGCTGATATAAGCCCTAGTGTCTACACTGGTATTTTATAAAGTAGTACTTAACTTTATAAAACAGGTATAAAATAGACACATGAAAATACATGTTAACTAGGTCCAAATTTTTTATAATTACCTTCTCCCAGTACATTTTTTTTTTTAGCAAAAAAGGTGCCGGTACTCAAACACCCTTCAGGGGTGGGGTGATCACTGAGGGACCCACCCCACAATAGCCAGGCCCCTTGCAACTAGTCACAGAATCTATGACAAGGCAGAATTGGTGTGTAGAGCCTGAGCTCTTTCATTAAAACTTGGGGACCTTGGGTCAATTTTAGCAGACAATGGAAAAGGTGCCGGTACTCAGTACCTCCAAGTACCTCCTCAAAAAAAGCCCTGCCCTCTCCACATGTGCTCAGGTTTCCAGCTTGATTTGCGCATGCTCAGAACCAGAAACAAGCAGCAGGGAGCAGCAGCAGTCCATTTATTTAGCTGGCGGGGCTCAGCATCCCTGCAAGCAAAGGTATGCCTAGCGCACCCACATGGAGGGGGGGGGGAGAGAGAGGAATATGTTGTACACCCCTGGGCCACCCCCCCCCCCAAAAAAAAAAAATTACAGGGCTGGCTAATTTACCATCACACCTCTGAGTGTAAACCTAACATTTAGCTGGCATAAGTTTGGGTTCCTAAATGCTACAAAGGCATGTATATATTAAGTAAAATAAACTATAATTTACAGTATTCTTTCAATTGCACATGTAAGTGGGAGTCCTGCCCATGCTCCACCCCGTGTACACCCCCTCCTTTGCACATATGCCTTGTGTATTAGCCCTCTCCTCAAGTCACTTCACTGGCTTCCTATCTGTTTCCACGTACTGTTCAAATTCCTCTTATTGACCTACAAGTGCATTCACTCTGCAGCTCCTCAGTACCTCTCCACTCTCATCTCTACATTCCTCCCCGGGAACTCCGTTCACTGGGTAAATCTCTCTTATCTGCACCCTTCTCCTCCACCGCTAACTCCAGACTCGGTTCCTTTTATCTTGCTGCACCATATGCCTGGAATAGACTTCCTGAGCCGGTATGTCAAGCTCCATCTCTGGTCTTCAAATCTAAGCTAAAAGCCCACCTTTTTGATGCTGCTTTTAACTCCTAACCCTTATTCACTTTGTTCAGAACCCTTATTTTATAATCCTGACTTTAATATTCCCTTATCTCTTGTTTGTCCTGTTTGTCTGTCCTAATTAGATTGTAAGCTCTGTCGAGCAGGGACTGCCTCTTCATGTTCAAGTGTACAGTGCTGCGTACGTCTAGTAGTGCTATAGAAATGATAAGTAGTAGTGAAGTTAAGCATTTGCAGAATAGTGCTTAGACAGCATAATGGATAAGTAAATGTGAACATATGCACTTATATGCTAGTATTCTAAACATTTATGTGTGCAATGGACACATAAGTGCTAGTGCCTAGTTTATAAAATTGCCCTTTTAATGTACATACTTTTAGACTAGCTAATTTTGAAAGATACACAGTACAAGTGGTTTCTCTGAAAATTTATCAAAAGCATGCGCATTAAAAGTGGCCACAAGTTTGCATCATCATAGGCTGTTTGTTAATTACTTCTCAGGGCTCTTTGTGCTTTGGGGGCTCTTTTACTAAGCCACATAGGCGCCTACGCACACCCAACGCACACCAAATTGGAGTTACCGCCCAGCTACCATGTGGCCCTTGCGGTAATTTCATTTTTGGTTTGCATCTGCTATGCACATCCAAAAAGTATTTTTTATTTTCTGTCACGCGGCTTTCTACGTGCGTAGGTCATTACCACCTGGTTAGCATGTGAGACCTTACCGCTAAGTCAATGGCTGGCGGTAAAGTCTTAGACCCAAATTGGGCGCGCGCCAATTTTGATTTTGTCGCATGTCCATTTTCGGCAAAAATTTTAAAAAGTCATTTTTTTACAGGCACGCTGAAAAATGAATCTGCGTGCCCCCAAAACCCGCGCCTACACTAGTGCAGGCCATTTTTCAGTGCACCTTATTAAAAGGACCCCTTGGTTTGAGTTAAACCCCACTGAGCTGCCAACTATCAATATTCAGTGGCACTTTACCAGGTAGTGTCACTGAGTCTCTCCGCTAACCGGCAAGGTCAGGGACAGAGTTACAACCTAGCCAGTTAGCTGCAATATTTGGTCGACTTGCTGGCTACATAATCTCAAAAAGTTAGGACAGCAAAAAAAGGTGTCGTAAGTTTAAGTGCTGAGTTAATCAGGCACTGGTCTGAATATCAGCCGGTGGCCAGTTAACTTCCAGGTCATCACACATACCCGGATATTCAATGCCAGGAGCCTCACATGGCCCAGCATCGAATATCCAAGATTAGTTCAGCCTGCAGCTGTGAGCCACGCATAATCCTCTTACCCACCGCAGGCTGAATTTAAAGTGGTTTACTTTTTAGTTAACTAGATATCTAGTTTCTCTTTAAATGTTCTTTGAAAACCATCCTAGGATACAATTTGCTTTAATAGCTAGAAAATTAGACTCCATTATATCAAGTTCCATAAATACATTCAAAAAGGTTGACTGAGCCCCTTAGCAAAGCAGTATAAAACATCCATAAAATATGGCAAGTTGGTGTGTGGCAGCTCCTGAAATCTGTACTCAGCTGCAGTGTGCCTCTCTCAGTGATATATCTGTGATACAAGAAGTGTTCAGAGCCAATAAAACATTTTCCCTTGAAGAGAAGTGATATTGACACAAAACACATGTCTTCACCAGCGCCCAGAAAGCCTCTTCTGCAAGCACACTGCATCCTGCTTCATGTTAGAGTTTCAGCACTCAGTGCTGTGTACAGTAGTCTAAGACAGGAAAAGAAGGCACTGCACAGGTTTGGGGGGGGGGGGGGGGGAGAGACCCTAAGCATGTCTGAACTTCAGAAATCAGCTTATAATTGCCTTAAGCCACCTTTTATTTATCCTTTCATTTATTTTTTTAAGGAATGTCTTGACCTATAGCTTTCGACAAACTCTTCCCGGGGGAATCGAGTAGCTAAGCAAACAAAGTCCATGCTGTAGTTGAACAGATTAATCACAGCTGAGAAGCTAAGCCTGGGAAGTTTCCAACAGGCTGCATCTGACAAACCCTTTCACATGTCGATTCAGACTTCTTCTCCTTTCTCTTTTTTTTTTTTTTTTTTTACAGAAGTCAGACTGATTTCCGATGGGGGAGGGGGGAGTCTTACTCATTTTACCATTTACCATTTCATTTTTCTTTTTTCCTATAGGTGTTAAACGAGTGGGCCGTCTTTGGGAACTCCCCAGCACAACTGTAGCGTCATATACTGGGATGAATATTAACAAAGGCGTGCACACTTCAGGACTGAGCAGCCGGAGAAGGAAACAGGGAGAGGCCAAAACATCATGAACAAATGAGCAGGCAAATTACAAACCTTCACACAGCAAATCTTGTCTAGAGGATATACAGTATTGGGATCTGGCTAAAGCAACCATTGTGGAGTTTTATTTTTTTCTTGTTTTGGATTGTTCTCAAGGCTTTTATAGGAATCCATTTTTTACAATTTTTATATAGTTTTCACTTCAGATTTCAGAAGCTTACCTTAATTGATCTCAGGTACTGAACTCCACCATGTGTCATGTCATTGTAACCTGCCGCTCAATGCTGTGGACTCTCCTAAGCATAATTGTTGCCTTTGCAGAGCTGATTGCCTTTATGAGTGCAGACTGGCTTATAAGTAAAGGAAAAGCCACAGGCAGTGACGGGACAGACAATAGGACAGGAGGTTCAGAGGAAGCTTACTATCCAACCTTGGGCATCTATGGACGCTGCATTAAAAACCCCATGGTGCAGTATTTCAGACGGGAAACTCTTTGTGGACCCTATGCTGAGAACTTCAATGAAATTGCAAGCGGTTTCTGGCAGGCTACAGCTATTTTCTTGGCAGTGGGGATCTTGATTCTCTGTACTGTGGCATTTGTGTCGGTTTTTACCATGTGCATCCAAAGTGTAATGAAGAAAAGTATTTTTAATGTGTGTGGGCTGCTACAAGGAATTGCAGGTAAGTGTGAAGCAATATGAAAGAATCCTGAAGCGTTTCCTATTTTGTTCTCATTTAGCAGATTTCTGGCATTCAGTTTTTGTACATCTTTCAATTAATGAAAGGGCGTATTGTATTATGCAATACTCTTAACTGACCATCGGTATGAATACAGCGTGATGGGTGCCAAGTAAAACAGGAATCAGTTTTAAAACATTTGCTTGTCACACAGGTAAGTGGTTATGACACAGGCAAAGCGAACTCTGGGAGAGCAGACACAGGGACAGGTCACAGGACAAACCATCCACATTTCCTTTACTCATTTCTTGTTGGGTGTCAGGCAGTTGGCTTTGTTTGTGTAGCTCACATTCCTAGAAGTTGGCGTACTGGCAGGTGGCAGCCACCATATCTGGTGGATTTACCAGCTGGTGTTGCAGGAGCATTTAGGAGCCTTTCATATTGAACAACAGCTGCATTTTCCTTTTTCGTTTACTTCACTGGCAGGTAATGCACAGAGCTCTCTAGAGTGCCACTCATGCTAACAATTCCTTTTCTTGTTTGTGAGTCTGAAAGATTTGGGAAGACCAGGTTTGTTTTTTAAACTGTGGTGACCAATTTTCAGAACAGCCCGCCCAAGTACAAAGTCTACAAGCACCTTGCTTCTATGTGCTTGGCACACATACACTTTCCCTTTGAAAATGTTCACACGTGTGGAGTACCCGCAGACATTTGCACCTGTGGGTACTTTTTGAATGGAAAGTTATGTGTGTAGATTTATCTTTTAAACAATTTTTATTGAACAAATAAAGAAAGATACATTAATTCAAACAGAAACATGTGTTGTTCAATATTTTTAACAAGTTGCTTTTCCAACCCAAACTCCCCGGCTCCCACCTGCTCTTCATATCCTTCTTAGTTCAAAATTTTATAATTAATCTTAGGATCAAATCATCAGACTGATAAACAACTAATTTAGGCAAAGATATTAAACTAATACAGAATAATAAACTTTCAAAAAACCGTTGTGATCCTGATTTACTAAGTCACACCCCATTCCCACCTTACTGTAACCATTACTTAGAACTACAACTAAGGTGACCAGTTGTCTGGACTCTTATGACCACAGGTCACCATGGAATGATAACGTCTACTTTCCTAACCCCCCCCCCCCCCCCCCCCCCCCGGTAGAGAATCCCTAAGTAACCCTTACTAAACTTAGGAAACACTTGGGAGTATATTTAATACAGCACTTCTTGCTTTATGGGAAATACTTTGCAAGTAACAATTCCAGATAGACATGAAGGACTTTCTTCTCCTTGGGGAGTTCTGTGCAACCCGTGCTTCCCAAAGCATTAATTATGTGTGTAGATTTAAATAATGCATTATTTTCCTCCCTGGACCTAAACGTGTCCTTGTGAACACCAACATTTAATACAGCTTAAATTACAAATGTATTAGCCCGAATATGCAGTATTACAGAATATTCAGTCTATTAAATTTACTAAGGTACATTAACATGGAAATACCCATTAATGCAACGTATGCACTTTGGGGTCCTTTTACTGAGCTGCAGTAAAAAGGGCCCTGTGCTAGCGGCGGGGGACATTATTGCTGTACACTGTGGCCCTTTTTACTGCAGCAGGTTAAAATGCCTGAAAATGGCCATGGCTATCTGGTAAGATTGGTCTTACCGCGTGGCCATGCAAGGGGGAGCTTTTACCACCACCCATTGAGGTGGCGGTAAGGGCCCCCGCCTTAACCCAGTGGTAACCGGGTAGCACACGGTGCTGCCCAATTACCACAGTGCCCGCGTTGGGCCAGCGACAGTTCCAGATTAGCGTGCGGTAAACCCGCATTGCGTTTACCGCCACTTTGTTAAAGGGCCCCTCAGTAGATAGGTTCAATTGAGAATAAGGGGGCTTGCAGGAAAGTTCAGCCTCCATTACATCATATTATAGCTGAATTTAACTTAGGAGCAGGGAGACCAGAATATTCCCCATAGAAATTATGGAAGGCACATTAGCAACCCAAAACTGACTACTGTCACAACATTTTATTTGTATATAGGGGGTAATTGTATAATTCTGCACCTATATATAGGTGCTGACTTTCCTTTATATAGAATTCTAGCCTAACAAGTCAAATACACGTATATGGAGCTGGTGCAGGTTTATATGTATGGCTATGGGAGACTGGGGAGTTTGGAGAGGCAGTGGCAAAAGTTAGATTGGTTCACTGACAGAGCCACCCTTGAGTTTGGTGGTAAACAGCAAAACAAGCAAGTTATAGCCACCTGGTTATAGTATTCTATAAGTTACACATGTAAAGAGTTGAGGTGTAGCCTAATGGCTAGTGCAGTAGCCTGAGAACCTGGGTTCATTTCCCACTGCAGCTGCTTATGACTCCAGGCAAGTCACTTAACCCTCCACTGCGCCAGGTACAAAATAAGTGCCTGTGTATAATATGTAAACCACTTTGATTGTAACCACAGAAAACAGTATATCAAATCTCACCCCTTGTGTGTGTGTACATAAATGCAGGTATTCTAAACATCTTGGCACATAAATGTTAACGCATGTCCCAATAATGCTGGAAATGTACATGGTAGCGTTAGAAATGTCAGTGCAGGAATCCAGTGAATGATTAATGCAAGTCTTGCAGGGAGAGATACAAATAAAAAGGATGTAAGAACCACACATGAAAATAACAGACCTATCTGCCGTCCAAAATGTAAGTGATGATGTCGAAGGACACGAAGGGGAACCATAAAGCAATTTATGTGGATAAAACTCATGTTTAGCCCCATAATATTGCAGGCTGCTTACTGCACAGCACTGATAGTTGGAAGTGTAGTAGGGCAGTTTGTTCTGTGCTGGACAACAAACTTAGAAGGTGTTATAACAGGGAAACAGGTAGTGATCTGGTGCACTTCCTCATGCCCCTGCACCAGCAATAACTCCCTCTTGCCAAACCTCCAATAAAAGTCACAGACATATGATGGAGATTAAGGTAGGCTATAACTCTATTTAATGTTTCTGGATGGGGAGCATTCTTCTTTATAGTGCCCAAGCCTTTACAATCAAATGTGTCCCCAGAGCCATTTGCCATATTATTAGCTAAAGGCTCACACAACCATATATGAAAACCCAACTGTTCCCCGAGAGTCCTTCACCATATTGCTAACTGAAGGCTCACATTCCCAGTGTCTCACCTGAGCTAGCCCAAGCCAGTGCGCCATGATCAGACTTCATCAATCACCCTTTATATCTTATATTTGCCTCATAAAACCTGCATATGGTTTGGGTACCCCACTACGACAACTCATTGTAACAATCCAACCACAAAACATCACAACAACATATGTATGAATGTTTACATAGGGAAGGGGGTGGGAGTACATCACTGTCAGGCACCAAACTCCACTTTCGGCCCATATCACTCCCTCAGTAGCCAGTCAACAGTCACGAATCTCCTGCACCAGTTCAAATTAAACACCCTCACAAAATCAATCTTGGCACCTAATCCCTACCCCCAGGCCAACCCTCTGGTTTCCAACCCCTTCCTCATACCCCTCCCCCCCCCCCCCCCCCCAACATGCGCCATGGCCTGAACCTTCCCCAATTGCCAGATAACCACATCGGCCAAGACTGTAGGTTAATGTCTTTCACATTTCCTTCAGCCTGTTGAAGGATATGAGTGAAACTACCAGTAACTCTTGTTGAAACTGTTGCTATAGGAGATATTCATGTCAATATTTCCAAGGCGCAGCCTGTGGCTAATGGTTTATTCTCTTTAGAGTTACTGTTCTGAACTTATGGTTGCTTTGTGCCAGCAATGTTCCTGCATCTGGTGAGCAGCAAGTGTTTTTATAATGACCTATCACAGCTGTAGCAATTACTCAAAAGCTTTGAGAAGGACTTTTGTCAGGGAGGTTAATTCTTTTACAAACTACTGATCTAAAAGTCTGTGCAGCATGAAGTGCAGTAGCTCTGAAGAAATTCAATTAATGCATAGACTTGTGAGGTTAAAAATGTGCAAGATCAGTTGTAGGTATAAATGTTATTTCACTCTGTTGACGCCAGAAATCTTCTCCATCCATGACTTTCGCTTTCAGATATAGTGCGCTACTGAAAGTAAAAGCTAGAACTATTATTGGAGCTTTCACCTATTTCTTGACATCCACAGGTACTGTCATTAGCCATTTCTGTCACAGAGATGAGTTTGTCCTTCTACTGAAGGACTGTTTGTGGAACAGACTGACTAGCTCAAAATAGCTCTGATTCTAGGAGAGGGCCTAGTCTTATTGTGTTATTTGTTTTGCCAGTTAGAAATGTGCTTCTGCAAAATAGGCCGAATTTGGATATTTTGCTTCAAAGAATGCTGACCTTTAAATAAGTTGTTTGATAACTGCAATAAAGTCAGTTTGTGGGCATTACTTAACCCTAGAACGCATGACGTTAAAAATATACATATTAACGTCATGGGGGCCTTTTAGGCCCCCATGCACATAATGTAGAAAAACACACTTAAATAACTTTCACAAGTTTATTTCAAAATTGCTCAATAAAATATGAATAGTGGACAACATTTTAATTATAATTTTTCACAGAAAACACCAAAAAATCTTTTTTTTCCCAAATTTCACGCAAAGACATGAAAACACACAAAAATGCATAGAAATCTATAGCAAATTAGCTGCAGCTACATTTTTATTCTAACTTTCTTTTCTATTATATTAGTCTTCCAAACAATTCTGACATGTTATTTTTTCAGAAGAGTGTTCTTTGCAAACAGTTTCCTTACAAGTGGAACAATATCGCTCAGTTTTCCTCTCTATGTTTCTTGGACACATGAAACAACGCTTTCGTTTTCTTTCTCCTGGCTCTGGAGTAATCTGAAACTGTACGCCACACCGTTTCATTGCTTCTTTAGTTTTCTTTGGCAAGCATTTCAAGTCGCTTCGCTCTATCATGTGAGGTATTACAAGTTCATGACAAAGGTCCTTCAAGAATAAGCGTCTCCTGTCCTTCCTCTGTGCATGAAATTCAGGATGAGTTTCTGTATAAATAATGAATGAATTTAGGGCTGCTACATCAAGCATATTTGAAAATAGTACTACAGGCCATCATTTTGTTTGCCTCTTACACGAATATTCTCCCACCATCTCATCCATTTTATCTACACCTCCTTTTGTTGCATTGTAATGCAGGATGATTTCTGGTTTCAATTTTTGGTTATTGCTGTCAACACTGCAATCGTGATGCATGGTACTGAGTAAAATTACAGATTTCTCCTTCTTTGCCTTGTAAGATACCAAAGTCGCTTTGTTATTGAATCCAAAGACACTCTCATAAAGTGCTCGCTGACGATTGTGTTTGAGTGCTGCTGGAATTTCTCGTTTGTTTTGCTTTATAGTACCAACAAGTGTAATAGTTTTTGCAAGCAGAAAATTGCCTAGTTCAACATTGGTGAAATAATTGTCCATGGTGATGTTTCTACCTGAATTGAATATTGGAACAGCAAGAGTTTTGACTATTTCAGACCCCAGATCCTTCTGTACTGGTGCACCAACCTCTTTGCCACAGTAGATTACGCCATTTATGCCATAATAATTTGCAGAATCACACATCCAGAAGATTTTTATACCGTACTTGGCTGGCTTGCTGGGCATGTATTGTATGAATTTGCAGCGTCCTCTGAACGGTACAAGTTGCTCATCTACAGTAACATTAGTACTAGGATTGTAAAGTTTTGTGCAATTTTTGATAAATATGTTCCAGATATAACTGATAGTGGCTAATTTGTCTGTTTCAAACCTCGCTGCACGAGTTCGCTTATCATCAAAGCGAATGATCCTTCTAATTTCCTCATATCTGCCCACTGACATTGTCGCCTTATAGTGTGGATCAGAAAGTGGGTCCAGAAATAATTCTCGTATTGGGACATCATACGATTTTTGACTCCCTGCCAGCAGGAAAAGTCCAATGTATGCATAAAGTTCCTCTTTTGAGATATTTTTCCAGGACTTATTTTTTGCTGAAGCGATACATCTTCCTTCTAGGTTTGAACATAATAGGACCTCTTCTGCAATATTGTCAGAAAAATAAGTACAGAATACATCTTTAGGGGTAAAGTAACTGGGACTTCCCACAGCTCCTTGAGCCTGTCTCACAATATTGTGTATTGGAGTACGTCCGACTAATGTAGGATTACTGTCCCAAAAAACATTCGTTTTGGATGTTCTACTTATCACTTCTTGAGGATCCACTAGATTCACTTCTTCATCATCAGAAGAATCACTGGATGAGGATGTTTGATTAGCTGGTGGCAGATATTCTTCATCAGACAAAGATAGTTCACTTTCATCATCGCTTTGAAACATAATCGCTTCAATCTCTTGGTCAGTCAGACACTTGGAGGAAGACTGTGCCATTGCTGACTAGATGTTAGAAAATGAAACAGATTTCCTCTCAACAGCTTATCTTATCACAGGTCCTTCAGCAATTAGCTCACAGTGTATACTGTCCTCAGTGTTCAGAGGACCTGAGGTGATGTCATGGCCTTATCACTCCCTCCAAAAATCACATGACATCCTCACATGTTATTATCCACACCCTGGCCCCTCCACCAGCATTACTGAGTACAAATAAAGTAACTTGAGACACAAACACTTCTGAGAACATGATAAAAACAGCGGGGGCCTAAAAGGCCCCCAATTCGTACAGATGTAGTTTTCACCAAACAAGCATTGTTACACCATAATGCCTATGAAAAAAAATTATATGAACAACTGGATATTATCAACAATGACATACTTGAGGAATACCTTGAGTTTCAAAATTCTAACTAAAGTAATTTTGCAGATAATAGCAAAAATGTAAGCATGGGGGCCTAAAAGGCCCCCAATATGCGTTCTAGGGTTAATAAGGCACCCCACCCCACCTCGAGAGAGATGCAGTGGACAAGATATTCTATCGGCTTAAATCGCGTTCAACAGGCCAGCTGCCAATGCTGAGCAGCACTTAACTGGGTAGTGCTGCTGAATATTGGAACTAACCGGCCATTTTGAAAGTGGGCAGGAGAGGGATGTTCTGAGGGTGGAGTCAAGAAAGAGTTGGCAACAATGTGAGTGCCAGCAGTATTCAGTGCCATTGTTTGCATAGCTAACCAGGCATGTAGAACAAGAAAAATAGCTGTACTGAATATCAACTGTCACCCACACAACTACCGGGTAGCAACCTGAAGCTGATCCGAAGCAACCCTCCCCCCACCGATAGCCTAGTGGATGAGGCAGGAGCGATCTCCTCTGCTCCTGCCCTATGGCCACCCTGGTTCAAAAAGGCAGTACTACTGCTAGAGGTAAATCTGCCAAATAGAGGAAATCACAGTTAAGGGGTGGTTACTAAAGTGCTAAACAGTTAGTGCAGGCCCATGTTAATGTCTACCACATGCTAAAACCGGTGAGTGTAGTAGGAATCCTACACTCACTGCTCACCGTGGGGTGGGGTGGGGTGGAAACATGACAGACTATGAGTGGAGATAGGATGTAGCAACTATAACACAACCATCCATTCACCCCCCCCCCCCCAATCCGCTGACCCCCTCCCCAACTTAAATAAAATGATGAACACCGTGGCTCAATTTTCTAGGTCATTTAGGCACTATGGATATATTAGGAGCCACCTAAAATAGGTGGTAAGCACTACATAAATTTTGGTATTCTAGTCCTTTGCATCATACGTGAACACGTATGTGCATAAATAACAATAACCTGACTGCATGCTATTCTGTAAGCATGCCCATATCTTCGATAGCATGTACTTTGCAGGTGAACGTTCAGATGAGCAGTCGGCGTTAGACCTGTTAACTCCCGTGGTCTGCGATTAAGCCTGAATATTCAATGCTGGGCCGTTTCCAGTGACCGGCATTGAATAGCCGGGTTATTTTTGGTTGGTTTGAAGATAACCGGCTAAGTCGATATTTAGACTTAGCCAGTTATCCTCAAACCGGCCAAAGATATTCCAGGGTTTGACGCGGCCAAATATGGCCGCTAAACTCGCTTTAAAAATCAGCAGATAGCGATAGCAATTATATTGTATGATATAACCAGCTATTAAGTAGCCGTTAACTGGGGATATTCAGAGCCAGATGCGCTAAACCTAACAAGCCAGCAACGTGGTTTTTAAACCAGTTCTAGCTGATTTAACAAGCAAGTAGTAAAATGAGACATGCACAAAAGGGTTCTCTGAGCCATTTTCCTTTCACAGTAGCAGCTAATGAAAACGGAATGCAAATGATCTAAAAGTTATTATAATGAGCTAATTAGTATTATAATGTGCATGCAAGGCAAAGCACAGCCATTTTCCAACCCCATGCACAAAAGCAGTCCCTACCTTTACCTTGGAAAACCTAACTGGACGTCTGCAGCTTCCATTAATGCCTGGCTGGGGCTGCTGTGAGCTGTTGCTAGTGCAAGGAAGTTGTTGATCTGCCGGTTCTTGCTCCTCCCGATGGCCATTGTCTACCAGATTATACTTTGGTTTTGCTGCGCATTAGAGTGGCCTGGAAGCTGCTGCTTTTCCTGCTTTTTCAGCAGTCACACAGAAAAATGCGGAATTGCGCAGCAGAGGGAGAGAGAGAGCGGGACCCTGGAAAGAGAACTTCCCGCTTGTACGTGAGGTAGGGAGAGAGAGAGCAAAGATGCGAGGGAGACCCAAGTCTTTCTCAGCCAATCGCTGCACATTTAGCTGACACCAGTGACAGCTAAATGCACTGTGATTGGCAGACACTTCTGCTTTGCTTTTTTTTTTTAATGCAAGAAACATAACAGGCACTTCTGTGGCAATTTATTAGAGGCTGTAAATGGCTACTATACACGCAGCTTGTCTGTGTGTATGAAGCCGTCTTTGACATGCGCAGAGCATCCACACTTAACGCTTGGCTGCTCTGCTCATGCTCAGCTGACCGACTGGCTTCCCCCCTAGGAAGGAAATCGCATTCAAATGAGCTAACAGCGAGCAGCTCATTTGCATACGATTTCCTTCATGCATGCCCGTTTTTTTCAGAATCGCTAAGCAGCAACTGAGGATCGGTAAGGGAAGGGCTTTTTCTGTGGAGTTAGTGCACCTGGGCCTCAGTGGGGGATCGCCGGTTGTCTCCTGCTAAATATTGGCAGCTAGCCGGTTAAGCGCTATTTAACCGGTCAGCAGCCGTTCTAACCGGTTAAATAGCACTGAATATCAGGCAGACTGTCTCTATCACTAACATAAGAGCTTATCCATAAACTCAGATATACTAGTATTCTATAAAGAAAAATAGCACCTACTGTATGGTTCCCAATAATTGCCTTTAGGCCTCTATATAGGTATATGTGACCCTCCTACAGGTTGCTGAGTATATTTATGAACCTTCTATGTGGCACAGTGTCAAAGGCTGTTAAAGTATTGATGACACCTTTTGTTTTGCACTAACAAAAAAAACCCCATAAGAATGGAGAGGCACAGGTGCCACCCATTAAAAGGAAGCCAGGAACAGGTACAACAAAAAATGAATAGGAAAAGAAAGCCAGGCTAAAATCAAAGCGGACAATATTCAACCTCAGGCCTAACCTAGCTACTGGCACCAAGTATCCAGGGCTTTGCAGGCCATCAGAAGTTATCCAGGTCCAGCCAATAAACAGTGCCGATACTCAAATAACTAACTAGGCATAATTAGGATGGCAGAGCTGATGTTCAGCAGCACTCTCCCGATTAAGGGAGTATCAACGCTGAAATATTTATTAAACCAATAAAATCATAACTAAATGATTCGTGACTCTGCCCATTCCTTTCTTCTCCCTTATTTTTTAATGCATAAAACACTTAGCTAAAATTATCTATTTGCGGTATATTAAATAAAGGTGAAATGTGACATCTTTATGACTTGTTGGTTGAATAAATCTTTAAAATATTTTGGCATTGTTTTTCTATTTCTTTGCTAATTTTTTTGTTGCCTGCCCCTGGTTTCCTTATACTCAGTTCGGCCAATATGCCATGCGAGTTAGCTGGCCGGGATCATCCGCCACCAGGTTAACTCACTTGTCAGTGGCTAACTGATCATTCTCAGCAGCACTAAACCAGTTATTTTTGCCAAAAATGACTGATTAGTGCCAAAGTGTAAGCCGATGAAATTTAAGTACTAAATTACTTATGGGATGGTGGAGATTTTTATGACTAATGATGGTAGCTTAAAGCCCACCTCTTTGCTACTGCTTTCGAATCCTAATCATGACTCTCTTACTCAGTACCCCCACTTATGACCTCACTTATTACCCCCATCACTGCAATTTCCCCACCCCTAGCTGTCTGTCCGTCTGTCCAATTTACATTGTAAGCTCTGTTGAGCAGGGGCTGTCTCTTCATGCTCATTTGTACAGTGCTGAGTAAATCTAGTAGCGCTATAGAAATGTTTAGTAGTAGTAGTAGGTAGCCTAAAATAGTAATAAGACACTGACACCTGCCCTCCCTTTACAAAGCCATTCTACTGGCTGCTGGTGCGGTAATGTGCGGCTTTGTAAAAGGGGGGGGGGGTGATTTTGCTGAAGTCTTTTCCTCCACTCTTTTGCCGATTTCCAGTTTTACTAATCCTGTGCTAGTCCTTACTTCTGTTAATGTAGTCACGTTTACCCCACTATCCTATATACTCCTGCCAGCTAGCAGCGGTCCTTCACCAATTGCTCCCTCTGAACAATAATATATTTGTTCAGTGTTTCTACATTTTTCTTGACAGTCTTTTTCCTGTTGTCATTCTTAAAATCCCATCTTCACATCGTCTCCTTTCACTGACATTTCCAGAACATGTTTTTTTTTTACATCTGTGACTAATTTTTCTTCTGCTTGGTCCCTTGCATTGCTATCCTTACCTTCTCTGCTTCTATCTGTTTTTACAGGTATTCACCCCTCTCCTCCTATTTCTGTGATCTCTTGTACCTTCTGAAGGTAAATCAAGGAGGGAAATTAAATTAAAGTACACCTAGTTAACACCTGTTTTCATGCACCTATTTTACACCTATTTGATAAAGTCAAGTCCATACCTAGTTGACTTCAGAGCTCATTTTCAAAAGAGAAAAATGTTTAAAAAGTGTCATAAAGCACCATTTGGACAAAAATCTTCTCAAAACATCCAAACTGATATTTTTGAAACTTGTTTTGCAAACGTCTGTCTATGCAATTCATCTGCAGTGCATCCAAATCACAAGGGGGCATTCTTCGAAGGCGAGATTAGGGCATGCCTTACAGCTGGACGGTTTACAGCTATACTGGAACAAAACAAAAACATCCAGGTTGAAAATCTACACGCTTTGATCTAAACCTGATCTAAACGAATAAGGCACAGAAACATACCTTAAATATCCAGATGACCACTGCAGGGAATCGGGGATGACCCCCTCCCACCCCCCAAAAATGTGAATAAAAATAGTACTCACCAGCCTCTATGATAGCTTCAGTTGTTCTAGCCAGGTCTATTAGAGCAGCATGCAGGTCCCTGGAATAGTCTAGTGATCTGTGCAATGCACGTGGAGCCAGGCCCATACCTCTTCCTACCTGTTACACTTGTGGTGGAAACTATGAGCTCTCCAAAATTTCCCAGAAACCCACTGTACCCACAAGTATGTGCCCCTTTCGCCCATAAAATCTATTGTAGTGATGTACAGTTGGGGGTAGTGGGTTTTGCAGGGCTCAGAAGACAAGATAAGGGAGAAATGGTGAGATGTGTACCTGGGAGTATTTATATGAAGTCCACAGAATGCCCCCTAGGATGCCCCATTGCTCTCCTGAGATGTCTGGTGGATCAGTCTGCTAAAAATGTTGGCCCTTCCGACATCCTAATGGCTTAATTTTCTACGTTTTTCACTTGTACGTTTTTTTTTCCCAAAAATGGCTTGAAAAGATAAACACAGAGGACAAAAAGTTGTTACAAACGGTATTTAAACATTTTCAAAAGATAGACATTTTGCAGTTTCAAGAATGGTCATGTTTTTAATCCAGATTTGGGACGTTTAGTGCAAAACGTCCAAAGTCTGACTTGGATGTCATATCAAAATGCACTTCTTTGTAAAATACAAATGTAGAAGTGAAAGAACACACACATTTTGGCGTTACTACTTAAACCAGCTCTGTGGCTAGTGTAAATGTTAGCATGTGCTCTATGTACATATGCGTTTAAATTAAGGCATTTTATAATCTGCACACAAATGCCAACTTTGCCCAAACTCTACCCCTGTGCACACCAACAGTGTAAGGGTGTCCCCTTAAAAATATGTATATACTTCCATGCTACTCTGTTTTTTATAAGAGGTAATTTACACATGGAAGTGCCCACTCGATGCACATAACTAAAATACCAGCATTTTCTTGCATTCTTAGCCCATAAGTCTAGGTGGCCTTTTATAACATTACCCCCTTTGAGGGTAATTCTCAAAAGGATGCCTAAAGTGTGTACGCTAAGCGCAAATTCTATAGTGGCAATTATGTGCATGAAGTGAAGGAATAGCTTAATGGTTAGTGCAGTAGCCTGAGAACCAGGTTCGATTCCCATTGCAGCTCCTTATGACTCTGAGCAAGTCACCAAGGGGTCCTTTTACCAAGCTGCGGTAAAAGGGGCCTGCGCTAGCTTCAGCGTATGTGTGTGATGTACACCGAGACTCTCTCTTACCGCAGTGGATAAAAGGCTGGCCATTTTGGGGGGAAAGAAATGGCTGTTACTGCACGGCCATTTCGGTGGGGAGCCCTTACTGCCACCCATTGAGATGGTGATAAGGGCTCCTGCACTTACTGGCACTGCCCGATTACTGCCAGTTAAGTTCCAACACTACAAAAATCTACAAAATTACTGTAGTGCCAGAAATGGCACGCACCAGGAGTGGGAGCTACTGCTGGACTCCTGTAGTAGCCCAGCGGTAGTTCTGGATCGGCATGCGGCAAGCCCATTGCCGCACGCCAACCCTTTAGTAAAAGGGCCCCTTAGGTTGATATACCCAGTGTGATATCTATTTACAACCTCTGCACTTAGAATCCTCATCCAGTCTCTATTTATTTTACATCTAGATTACTGCAGTTCTCTTTATTTATTTATTTGTATCCCACATTTTCCCACCTATTTGCAGGCTCAATGTGGCTTACATAGTACCGTAAAGGTGTTCGCCAATTCCGGTATGAACAAATACTGTAATGTTGTGGTAGAATGAGGTTCGTGTGTACAGACACATTAGGGAATCGTAGAGAGGAAGAGTTATTTTGTGTCCATTACAAGCTTTGGTTTCGTTGTGTTGCAGGGTACAGGCATTTAAGTTGGATGGTAGGGTATGCCTTTTTGAACAGGTTAGATTTTAATGATTTCCAGAAGTTTAGGTGATCATAAGTTGTTTTCACGGCTTTTGGTAATGCGTTACACAGTTGTGTGCTTACGTAGGAAAAGCTGGATGCATAGGTTGATTTGTATTTGAGTCCTTTGCAGCTTGGGTAGTGGAGATTTAGGTATGTTCGTGTTGATCCTGTTGTGTTTATGATTCTAGATCCAATACATGAATACTCATAAGATGATACTAAAACTATGCAGGTAAACAATTTGAAATGGTACAAGACCCACTGTCTCCCCCCCCCCCCCCCCCCCCCCTCCACCATCCACAGACAAAACACTTTCAGGAAACAGGTTTAAATCGCCAAAAAATCTCCCTCATCACCCACTGGTACTACAACAAAATATCACCAGGAGAATGGGTTCTTATTTCTCTTGATAACAAAGATACAATTTGTTTAGCACAAAACTTCGTGTCCTAGGAGGCAATAGGTTAATATAGTCCAACCAAACAGACAAAAATGATTTCCATCTCTTAAAGGAGAAATTAGCACCTCTGAGTTCAACATTACATTATGAAAATAAGCCCTCCAAGACCAAAACGAGGGTGTCTCAGGCCCCACCCACCATGCTTGCAAGATAAGACTTTTTTCCCACAATGCATGCCTTACATATTGGCAATCGCTTGCCTGCCCCTCTTCGGCCAAATTCCCCACTCTGATCCAGAAGGATCCCCACCAGAGAGCAAGGTAAGATTTGCCCCACTACTCTCAAGAGAAAGCTAAAAAGTCACTTCCAAAAGATCTCAATAGAGGGGCAGCTCCATATAGCCTCAAACCCTCTATTGCCCCAGGTACAAAATAAGTACCTGTATATAATATGTAAACTGCTTTGATTATAATGACAGAAAGGCGGTATATCAAGTCCCATCCCCTATAAGTACATATGCTAGCTGAACGGCTGGTGTAAATGCTTGTGCCTGACAGTTTTCTATAACCTATGGCATAAGTGCTGAGCATGCCCCTGACCCACGCATTCCCCTGCCATGTCCACAGCCCCCTTGCAGTTGAGCGCTAAAGAAATGATGCATTAAGATTATTGAATACTGAATAAGTACAGTTGCATGCGTAGCTGCAAATTTCTGCCAGGTAGCACCAAGATCACCCTAATTATGGCCAATTATTGATTCTTGATGCCAATTATCACCTAATTTAACAATTAAGTTGTGCACATAACTGACAGGATTCTATAACCTGCACTGCAATTGTATGCCCAAACTTATTAAAGGATTTATGTCTTACCTGTTCAGCTGCCTCTTTTGGAAAACCATATTGGTCTTCTTTTTCTCTTATTTTTATTTATATGCCTAGCCTAAAGATTTTGCATTCCTTTTTAGTTCAGCCCATTGTTCTCCCTTTGTAAAGATTTCCCTATCCTGTCAGTACTTCCTTAAGGGACTTCCCCTTCTGAGCAGCTTGGTGCTCTTTGAAGTCTAGGACTCTGACCTTTGTGTGATCTCTCTCTGTCTTTTCTCACAGATTAAATCAAGCTATCTAATGGTCACTTTAGCACAAATGAGAACCTACTCAGGGCCAGTTCTAGACATCATGGAGCCCAGGGCAGAAATTAAGGAGGGGGCTCCTGATCCCCCTCCCCCAATCTTCCCACATGCACTGCTACTACACGATCTGGGCATCTCTTCCCATTCTCTCTACCACAGTCCGTCTTCCTCCCTTCCCCTCACTTTGCGGTCTTCTTTCAAATTTTTATTTCCATCTCAAAGGGGCCCTGGCATAGCAGCTATCCTCACCAGCTGCCTGTAGCTGTCCCGATGCTTTCCCTCTCTGCCACGATCCGCCCAAGCGGAAACAGAAAATTGCATTAGAGGGGGGTGGATCGCAGCAGAGAGGGAAAGCTTTGGGGCAGCCGCAGGCAGCTTATGAAAATGGCTGCCACGCTAGGGCTCGTCTGAGAAAGGAAATACGTTTTTAAAGAAGATCGGGAAGGGAAGAGGAAGCGGACTGTGGTGGGGAGAAGGTGAGGAGAAGTCTGGACTGTGGGGCCCAGGGCAGCTGCCCTGTTTGCACCCCCCCCCCCCCCAATGCCAACCCTGAACCTATCTTGACTTTTGAAATACTACCCACATTTGTAAGTTGCAGATCTAGCATTTTCCCTTGTTGGTTTAGTCATCGTTTGCAGTTGGAGCCCCTTGGAGTGAATCCAGAATGTCTGGACTGTGTGGCCCAGGGCAGCTGCCCTGTTTGCACCACCCCACCCCCCCAATGCCAACCCTGAACCTATCTTGACTTTTGAAATACTACCCACATTTGTAAGTTGCAGATCCAGCATTTTCCCTTGTTGGTTTAGTCATCGTTTGCAGTTGGAGAGCCCCTTGGAGTGAATCCAGAATATCTGTGCTTCTAAGTGTTTCTACAGATAATGTTCTTTAGTCAGTCTCCAACAAACTGAAACCTCACTGAAACCTCCCAGCAGCAGTATCTCCCCCTTCACTGCAGCTTCATGTATGTTCCAGCCACATACTTTAGTGACAGATTAAAAAATTAAAAAATCCTATTAGTACTGCAAGTGCTACCAAATAAGTATCTGTATATCATATGTAAACTGCTTTGACTGTACCACCAGAAGGTGGTTTATCAAATATATTACCCTTATCCTTATCTTAAACAGGTGGTGCTGTACAAATACACAAAATAGACAGTCCCTTTCCATAGAGCTGATAGTGTAGCCAAGACACATGTACAGGACAAAAACATAGTAATATAGTAAGTGACGGCTGATAAAGATCTGAATGGTCCATCCAGTCCGCCCAACAGTCATATTCATTATCGATTCAAGATTAAATCAACAGTGAACGTGATGTGGAGGGGCATAATCGAATGCGAACGCCCATCTCCACGGACGTCTATCTCCGAGAACGGGCACGTGAAGGGGCGGGACAGACCGTATTTTCGAAAAAGATGGGCGTCCATCTTTTTTTTCGATAATACGGTTTGTGCTGCGCAAACGCATCAAATTTGTGCGTATTTGAGCTGGGCGGTATCGTTTTTCAGCGATAATGGAAACCAAAGGTGCCCAGCTCAAAAACGAACAAATCCAAGGCATTTGGTCGTGGGAGGGGCCAGTGTTCGTAGTGCACTGGTCCCCCTCACATGCCAGGACACCAATCGGGCACCTTAGGGGGCACTTGTAACAAAAAAAAAAAATTAAAATACCCCCGTCCATAGCTCCCTTCCCTTGGATGCTGAGCCCCCCCCCCCAAATCCCCCCCAAAACCCACTGCCCACAACTCTACACCATTACCATAGCACTTATGGCTGAAGGGGGGCACCTACATGTGGGTACAGTGGGTTTTGGGGGCGGTTTGGAGGGCTCCCATTTACCAGCACAAGTGTAACAGGTAGGGGGGGGATGGGCCAGGGTCCACCTGGCTGAAGTCCACTGCATCCACTAACAACTGCTCTAGGGACCTGCATACTGCTGTGATGGAGCTGGGTATGACATTTGAGGCTGGCATACAGGCTGGAAAAAAAGTTTTTAAAGTTCTTTTTTTTTTTGGTGGGAGGGGGTTAGGGACCACTGGGGGAGTCAGGGGAGGTCATCTCTGATTCTCTCTGGTGGTCATCTGGTCATTTAGGGCACTTTTTTGGGACTTCGTGAAAAAAAAAAAGGGTCCAAAAAAGTGACCTAAATTAGCGCTAAAAACGCCTTTCTTTTTTCCATTATCGGCCGAGCGTGCCCATCTCTCCTCGGCCGATAAACACGCCCCAGTCTCGCCTTCACCACACCTCCGACACGCCCCCGTCAACTTTGTCCGTTTCCACGACAGATTGCAGTTGGAGACGCCCAAAATCGGCTTTTGATTATAACGATTTGGGCGCCCACGGGAGAAAGACGCCCATCTCCCGATTTGGGTCGAAATATGGGCATCTTTTACTTTCAAAAATAAGCTGGATTATATACTTGATCATAGTCTTTCTTTGGTGTTTCTGGGACATAGACCATAGAAGTCCACCTGGCTCTGTCCGTATGTTCCAGCTACTGAAGTTGCCGTCAAAGCCCATTCCAGCCTATCCAAATCCATCTTGTCATTTGTGGGACACAGACTGTAAAAGTCTGTCCGGCACTGTCCTCACATTCCAAATTACTGGAGTTTCTGTCAAAGCTCTCTCCAGTCCATAAGAACATAAGAGTAGCCATACTCGGTCAGACCAATGGTCCATCTAGCCTAGTATCCTGTTTTACAAATAGTGGCCAAGCCAGGTCCCAAGTACCTGGCAGAAACCCAAATCGTGGCAAAACTCCATACTACAAATCCCAGGGCAAGCAGTTGCTTCCCATGTCTTTCTCAATAGCAGACTATGGACTTTTCCTCCAGGTAAACTCCATAATCTGCTATTGAGCCAGACCTTTTTTAAACCCAGATACGCTAACTGCAGTTACCATATCCTCCAGCAAAGAGTTCCAGAGCTTAACTATTCGTTGAGTGAAAAAATATGTCCTCCTATTTGTTTTAAAAGTATTTTCATGTAACTTCCTCGAGTGTCCCCTAGTCTTTGTACTTTCGGAACAAGTAAAAAATCGATTTACTCCTACTCGTTCTACACCACTCAGGATTTTGTAGACCTCAGTCATATCTCCCCTCATCCATCTCTTTTCCAAGCTGAAGAGCCCTAACCTCTTTAGCCTTTCCTCATACAAGAGGAGTTCCATCCCCTTTATCGTTTTGGTTGCTCTTCCGTGATACCTTTTTTAAAATACGGTGACCAGAACTGAACGCAATACTCAAGGTGCGGATGCACCATGGAGCGATACAAAGGCATTATAATATTTTCGGTCTTATTCACCATCCCTTTCCTAATAATTCCTAGCATCCTGCTTGCTTTTTTGGCTGCTGCCGCACACTGATCCATATTGCTATATGCGAGACTTAGACCATACAAGGCAGCCCAGCACTGGCCTTAGTCGATACAGCCAGAGTTACCACCTAAACACCATTTGTCATGCAAACATATATGCAACCCTTTAAGTTTTTTGTTTTTTTTATACCATTCATTTTCTAAATAGAGTTCCTTTTAGTTCATCCCGCGCCTTTTTGAATTCCGCCACAGTTTTGTTTTCTCCACCACCTCCCTCAGGGTAATAGCTGTGTCAGGTAGTCAGGGGTAACCAAAAACAAAACTTCAAGGAGCATGACTTGGCTAGATATTTTTGGACTACAGCCTTGTGATTGTTGGTGGCTATGTGGATTATTACAAAATTTAGTAAAATTTAGTGATAAAAAAACATGAAAAGAGTTCTGGATGCTGGATCATTTACTGGTTTTGGAACAATCAGAGTGGAAGAAGACAAGAACTGAAATGGTTCACCAGATGAGGTGAAAGCCAGCACTTTTAACAGATTTGGGGGTCTGCTGGGGCAGTGGTTTGAAAGTATGCTTAGAGTTTGCCTTTGAAAATTTCCCAGGAAAGAACTGCCTTCAGAGATTTGCACCTGCTTTTTCTGTGAGTGCATTTTTCATTAAAAAAAAAAAATAACACATGTAGTTTGGAAAATAGAAAACTACACACATTGTAGCATTCCCTGCCCTTAACCTGCTGCTGGAAACAACTTTTTCTGATTGTAGGTAAAAAAGTATGTAGGTGCTGGGACAACACATATAGGCGATCGGTGTCTCAGCTGTTTGGGAAGACTAAAGTGGGCGTGGCCAGGCATGGGGCCTGTGTCTATTAATATATATGAAATGCCAAAGAATAAATTGGCAAGAAAATTAAATAGCGTAACGTTCAATAGATATACAGTATATAGATCTCTTAGGTAACTGAACTAAAGCGGGTTGAAGAAAAATGTTCATAGATGATGCCTATGCCTCCATAAAGGCCTGCAGCCAGTCTGCCTCTCTTCTCTCTTACATATCCTACTTGCCCCTCAGCCAACAAAACTATGGAAATAATTGAACTGTATTTAAAGATCCCTCAAGAGACAGTGTCTCATAATTTAGGCTCTAAAACACTTTCTGATGTTTTAGTGTCACTTTGGTAAGGCCAACACACAATCCCTCCACTGCAAAAACGGGCAAAAACACACTCGGAACCTTACCAAACTATAGCAGCACTAACTCCCAGGATAGGAAGAGCTACAACCATATGCATGAAAAGGCAGCACTGTAAATATTACACCGGGCCCTAAAACACCAGTACACCACCTAGTGAAAAAAACAAAACAAATAGGGCTGTAACCAGATCTCTATGCAAATACTATATGCTAGCAGAATACTGCACCTTGGTCACACATGACACAACAAAAATATGACTCAAGGGACCAGAGATCAATAAAAGATGTGAAGGCAAAAAACTGAACTGGAAACCTCAAGAAGTCAGACTCCACACACAGCAATACTAGAGAAACTGAAACGCAAAATATCACAGATCCACATTTACAAAAACTGACATATTCCAATTAATATATTCTGAATAAGATACTTTTTCTACCTTTGTTGTCTGAGCATTTTGTTTTTCTATTTGCTTTGGTACCAGTGTCTGTTTTATGCTTTTCCCTGTTTTTTCTTCCTTCTCTTTGCAATGTATCCTGTCCATTTAACATTTCTCCTGTCTCCATTTCCACCATCCTCCTGAGTCCTCATGCAACCTGTCCACCGTCTCTTCTCTGTGGCCCTGTCCCTATCCTTCCTCCCATTTTAGCATCTGCCCTCAAAGTGTCCCGATGCAGCCCTTGTATTCAGCAGTTTCCCCTCTGTCTTTGTCTTGCCTTGTCCTGCATTTCCCCCTCTTTATCCCAATCCCCTCCTGCAATCAACATTGTCTGTCTTTGTCCTTACCCCCCCCCCCCCCCCCAGTGGTGCCCCTCTATGTCCTATCCTCCATATCTAGCATCTCTGGGACAGTAGGTAGAGTGAGAGTCGGGAGTCCTCTTCTTTGGGTTGTGATAGCCCTCCCCAAGCTTCTTGTACCGGGCACCTATGACAACCCACATAATTTTACCCACATGCATGTGGGCAGCTTTTAAGACACCTGTATAAGCAGGTAAATAGCCATTTACCTGAGTAATTAGCTTTTGAAGATTGCTGTTTATAAAGTGTGTCTACCCAAAGTGGAAAAATATCAACTGGGCAGACTGGATGAGTCGACTTGGTCTGTTTCTGACAGTATTTACTGTGTTACCATAGGAATGATATTCAAAAGGTTTATGCATTTAAAATTGGCTTTTAACAGCAGAAGTCTATCTGGTTAAAACTTCCCTGCCCTGACTGGTTAAAATTTCCTTGCACAAAATTGCTATGTGCACAGATTTAGCTAGACAACTTCTTCTTAATGAAAAACCAAATGAAATTATTGATCAGGAAAGAAGTACTGTGTTAAGATGAATACATTCAGGTCTGTATTTATCTTCAGCAGTCAGGGGTTTTACAAAAATACTGGCCGCAACGCTTAAACAATGTTTATTCATCACCGCCACACAGCTGTCGGTAGCTGATGACTGCCAGCGGGTATCTATTCAACAGCAGTATGCAACTACTCCACAGATCATCTCAATCAAATTGTATGGACACTTCTGCAAATGCAGGGATATCACATCAGATACATTCAGCATGTCACTATGTAGTCAATCATCGCAGAAAAAAAAGGTTTTTTTAGACCTTCAGAATGTGACAGACTCAAAGCATTTCAATTTTTTTATGCAGTAGCTGCTGAATCACCATTGTCCTTGTTTTTACAATTTTTTTTAACCAAATCACTTAAATGTATACAATTCAAAGCTGTGTGCTTAGCTTTAGTACTACTGCTATCACTCAGACTTGCTGCCGACATAGTCAAGTTTCGAATCTTCTTCAGGGTAGCAGTCTGATCATTGTACCAGCAAACTTCTTAGCCAGCAGCTAGGTTAAGGACCTTACAAAATGCAGCCATTAGGCTGTTGAGGGATGTGGGGTGGAGCAATCACCAGCCCCTTGAGTTATATCTGTCTTTTTCAGGGCACAGACCGTATAAGTCTGCCCAGCACTAACCCCGCCTCCCAACCACCAGCCCCGCCTCTGCCATCCAATCTCCGCTAAGCTCCTGAGGATCCCTTCCTTCCGTAAAAGAATCCTGCCCCTGCCCCCTCTTTTTAGACCACAGTTCCAGCCCATTATCGCACCTGCCTTCCAGCCCTCAGTTCCAGCTCTAACCTCCTTCTCTCACCTCCATGAACACAGAAGTATTTTGTTTACACGACTGCTTTTTCCTCATCACTATCTAGGGACTATGGTGAGTACTGGGTTGACAAGGATGCAGTGGTCAACCCTTACATGACCTATGTGGAGTGGATGAACTGTATCACAACATCTTTTCATGTCCTACTATTGTAAGACATGGCTGCTGCCTTGACAAATTGTAACCCCACCCTGTACCCTGGAGAAATTGCTGTAGGGCTTATGTATTTCAAGAGAAAGGAATTTCTTTACCTTTGATATTAGCTATGCAGTACTACAGTGCCATCATACAGTGGCCGCTTCAGAAATCTACCATGGACAGAAGAGCACAGTTCATGAGTGGTTTGCATGCTTTGTTAACAGGCTGCACGATGCATAAAGGATTTCAGTGCTCAAGTTAACTCGCATGGTAGACATCAGCATACAGCATGCAGAAATGTTTCTAAGCTGTGCAGTCATGTCTAATGGACGAGAAATGTAGTGCGAAGTCTGAGGTGGCGTGGAAAGCTAAGGAGAGCCCCTAAACTGAATCCTCTTTCCCTGGCATGGCTTTCTGCATTGGCCCTGATATCCCTGGTAGTCTAACGCCCCCCCCCCCCCTTTTTATCTCCTACCCTCCTGACCTGACACCCTTCCCCTGACTTAAAAATAAAATATTTTCTAGTGTCTAAAGGCATCCCCACCCCAATGACCCAACCCCCCTCCTGACCTGTAAATATAAATTCCCTGGTGTCTTTTGGCATCCGCACACCTCTAGGAAGCAGGTATGATGCCCACTCACTCTTGCCTCCAGTGCTGCCATCTTTGAAAATGGTCACACTCAACCAGTGAGCAGGATCAGTCTGCCAGATGGACAGGCATGACCATTTTCCAAGATGGCATCACTCCTGCCTCTCAATGGTATGCCCTGGGGGGGGGGGTGTCCCAGAAGGCAGGTCATTGACTGGTGGGTGTTGCTCTAATGTACAGCTTTCCACATCAACCCCAGTTATTAGATATTGACGTCCTTGCAACTCCCTCTGCTCATTGCTTTGTAAGCCTTGGCAAAGTTGAGCTCCATAACAGAGTAGCAAATGGGGTCTTAGCAACTACTTTGGAGAAGGCAAGCATACAGAACTATTAAGTTCGGCTCATGCTCTATGGATATCTCTTCATCATTATAGGTTTGGAATAGAGGCTGTGTACCACTGTCAGTGTGTGAGAGGGAGTGAGGAAGCATGTGCTACAATAAAAATGGGACAACAGCGCTTTGCAGTCTGCATAATGATTTATTCAGTTAACCTGAGATTTTTTAATGGGGGCCAGGTCACAGGGAGAAGAAGGCAAGGAGGAGGAGGCCACAACAGGGAGAGGACAAAGATTAGGTAGACTAAGAAGAGGGCATCTGGATGATGCCAGAATGTTCTAGGGCAGATGCTAGGTCCCAAGCACCCTCCATCCTCTGTTTGCTCCTTTATGACTCTTAACCTGTAATCCAGAGTCTTCAGCTACTGCCCCATCTTCTGTTGTCACAGACTGAGCTAACCCTCCCAGGTGCCACAGCGTTTGGTTGATTGGCTGGATGAGGGGGAGGGAATGGGGGCTGCTGGACATTAAGTGGCAAATAGGGAAAGAGAAAGGGAATAGAACTTGATATACTGCCTTTCTGTGGTTTTTGCAACTCCATTCAAAGTGGTTTGCATAGTATATACAGGCATGTATTTGTACCTGGGTAATGGAGGGTTAAGTGACTTGGCTAGAGTTACAAGGAGCAGCATTGGGAATTAAACCCAGTTCCCCAAGATCAAAGTCTGCTGCCTGCACTAACCACTAGGCTACTGCATATTATAGCTATTATGCAGCTTGAGAACTACCCCCCCCCCCCCTAATTTCAGATTTTCACCAGGTTGGAAGCTAGCATTGGTCCTGAATTCTGTCCCAGTGTGATGTAGATGAAATGTGAGTTTACTTGCCCTGACCTAGAAAAATCTGAACCAATTCTGACTCGGCTGATTACCATTGCTGACCTATTCAGTGAAATGGGATACAGTAGACTTATGTGCCAAATCCTTCTTATGGCTGGAAAACTGAAGCTGAAAAATTAAAGTGAGATAGGAAACTTAGATAAGGAGTTGCACATAGTTCCTGCTGTAATTCATGAGAAGTATTAGTGCAATGTAATGGAAGGATTTTTATAGCACTACAGTCCATATTGGATTCACAAATGTGATCAGGTCTTGAAGAAATTTTTCAAAACATTGCACACACAATCATGTACATTAAACTGAGTACCAGTTTGATTGTGGCGTTGTGACAGAAGCTGTTCACCCTGCCCTCTCTTGGGCTTTTAATTTGTAAACCGCTTTGCTGCAACCTCAGGCAATATAGCAGTATATCAAGTTACTGCAAATAAATGAATAAATACAAAGTATGGGATAAATGTACTCAGTTGACAAAATCTTAATATACTTATTAGCAAAAGTGTATTGGTAACCCTCCCCCTTCTGCTTATTCATTCACACAATAATATACATTAATAATTTGTCTAACCTTTTATATTGGAACAGCACAAATATTCTCTGAGAATAGCAGAACACCATACCTTGTGCTTTTGCCCTGCTGAACATTTATTTGAGTTCCTGATACTCTGTCATTCAACAATAAAATTGACGTAATCATAATTGAATGTAACGTATTATAAAGATCTTTCTTTGACTTGACATAGAGTTGCCTTGCTTTAAAAGTAGAGGATGGCTCTATATTGCTATCTGCATTTCAGCACCTGATGCCCATAGCACTACCAACTTACCCAGATCCAGGAGGGAGACTTTTTGGCCAGTTTGTTTTGAATTTAGCTGAAGTAGTGCGATATCTGAACTCCCAGTGAATTCAGTGTTGCAGGTTCCATTGAGGGGCATAATCGAACGGGGGCGCCCAAGTTTTCATGAGGGCATCCTCACAGGACGGTCCCGTAAAATGGCAGGGCAACCCGTATTATTGAAACAAGATGGGCGTCCATCTTTCCTTTCGATAATACGGTCGTAGACGCCCAAATCATGAAATTTAGGTCGTTTTTGAGATGGTTGTCCCCGGTTTTCGGCGATAATGGAAACCGAGGACGCCCATCTCAAAAATCACCAAATCCAAGCCATTTGGTCGTGGGAGGAGCCAGCATTCGTAGTGCACTGGACCCCCTAACATGCCAGGACACCAACCGGGCACCCTAGGGGGCACTGCAGTGGACTTCAGAAAAAGGTCCCAGGTGCATAGCTCCCATGCCTTGGGTGCTGAGCCCCCCCAATCCCCCCCCAAAACCCACAACTGTACACCACTACCATAGCCCTTAGGGATGAAGGGGGGCACCTAGATGTGGGTTTCTGGTGGGTTTTGGAGGGCTCACATTTACCACCACAAGTGTAACAGAGAGGGGGGGGATGGGCCTGGGTCCGCCTGCCTGAAGTACACTGCACTCACTACAACTGCGCCAGGTACCTGCATACTGCTGCGATGGACCTTAGTTTGGCATTTGAGGCTGGAAAAAAAGTATTTTTTAAGATTTTTTTTTAGGGTGGGAGGGGGTTAGTGACCACTGGGGGAGTAAGGGGAGGTGATCCCCAATTCCCTCCGGTGATGCTTGGTCGTGGGAAAAAATGGACCGAGTAAAGTCGGCCAAGTGTTCGTCAGGGATGCCCTTCTTTTTTCCATTATCAGCCGAGGACGCCCATCTCCTAAGCACGCCCAGTCCCGCCTTTTTTACACTGCTGACACGCCCCCGTGAACTTTGGTCCTCCTCACGACGGGAAGCAGTTGATGGCGCCCAAAATCGGCTTTCGATTATGCTGATATGGGCGACCTTGCGAGAAGGACGCCCATCTCCCGATTTGTGTCGGAAGAAGGGTGCCCTTCTCTTTCGAAAATTCATCTGATAGTGTATCAAATCTCCCTTCTAGAACTGGGTAACTTGAGAGTTCCAAACGCATGAGGATGATGACGATTGTGGATGAAGACGAAATGTCCAGTAACCTGTAATTGGCTAGACCTAGGTAGTCTTGCCTTGCTTTCCACTGTGTTAAAATAATTTACTAAATTGTTTTCAGGAGGTGTTAGGGTCTGTTCTATGATTTGCTTGCTTTCATGTATTCAGAGGATATATGTGGTACTTAAGTAGAAAAGTTTTTAGTTGTGAACTGTTTTTTGTATGTAATATAGGTTAAACACTAACTCCCGGATTCTACATCTGACACTTTTGAGTTGCGCACGTAAATTTGGATCCACCTCAGATTTAAATAGTGAACCAATCAGTGCTGATAATTGGGCAATAACAAGCAATTATCAGCACTAACTGGCAATAATTATAATTTACACACACATCTTTTTAGGTATATTCTATAAAGATGAACAAGTAAATTCTAGTGCAAGGATCCGAAAAGGGGGTATGGTCGTGGGAGGAGCATGTGTGAATCGGGAAATTCCTGCAATTTATGCGCATTATTATAGAATTAGAGAGATCCGTGCCTGATTTACGCACACCTGGTTTTCACTGGTATAAATGGTCACACCTAAATGTAGTCGCAGTTCCTGATGCTAAGCGTTATTCTATAAACCACACCTAAATGTAAGCGCTATTTTTTTCATTGCAGATTTTTTTTAGGCACCATTTATAGAATCTGGTCCTAAGGGGATAAATGTATAAAGTCATTTATTCTATTCAATATGTAGTATCATTTTGCCATGCATTATTATTTATTTATTTTTAGTGTATAATTCCCTGGAGTGTACACAGTGTGTATAATGCCATCAGTAACAGAGGTACTGGGGGAGGCAGCTGGTAGACAGTGAAGGGGTTCTTACCTGCTGTGTCTTTTTTTTTTTTTTTTTTGAGTGGTGCTCTTACAGGGGGGAGCAGTGTTCCCTCTTTAACTATGCCGAACATCCAATATCTGAGTAAATTCAGAGTAGCTATAAAGTACAGACAAACAAGTAGGGAAAGCATGCAGAATATGGCTCATTTCCAGCCTCCCTGTGAGTGTTTATGTATGTGTGCATGTGTATGTCTGTATGTATCTGTAAGAAGTGCTCACAAGGTAATGTAACAGAAAATTTTCGTTCGTGTCAACTCAGTCCTTTGCTCACAAAGAAAAAGGTTTGCTCACGTCAACTCAGAGGGAACGTTGCTTCCAAGTCTTGTCCAAGCAAGCTGCCCTTTCAAGGGCAGTTGCCCTTCAGCGAACACTTGGCAAAGCTAGTCAAGGACCTGAATGAGTCCGGACCTCAGTGTGTCCCCAAAGACGAATCACATTCAGTGGTCAGAAGATCTGGTGTCAGTCTCGTGTGATGGACTAGAGTCAGTTCCTGCTCTCTTTAAGTTTTGCTGGCCCTTGTGCACTTGAGTTTTCAGCCTTGACTCAATGTGTGCAGTATAGCTTATGTTCACAATAAAGAAAGCCAGCAAAAATTTTGTGCACACAGTTGCTAGGTGTGTGCCCTCCCTTTCTGACCCGTGTGAGTGTGCACACGCATACAGCTTAGAGGGAACACCGGTTCCACTCTGTGAGATGTAGTTCTTTAGTCTCTTCTAGGGCGCAGAAGGGGCAGCCCTTTCAGGGGGCCAGGAGGACAAGGGATGGTGGATTCTTTTCTTCCTCCTTCACCACTGCCCCCAAAGAGAAACAGTGAGCCATTTAAGGGGAGCTGCAGGTGGGGGATTGGATCTACCTATTCCACTGGGCCCTTTTGATTTCTGGCCGGTGGATCCTGCAGTTGGGGTAGGGCTACATGTGAGAGCTCTTACAGCTCGTTTCAGATGCCTGTCATGGGTCTTGCATTTGATATACTGCCTTTCTGTGCTACAAATAGATCTTCTTTATGGTGGCATCCTATAGTTTGGCCTTCAAGAGACAGCAGTCCAGGACAAGCTGTAGTGTTTGATACTCTTGCGAGCTATATTGAGACAGTTCCCATGGGGCAGGGGGCACTACTCCATCTACTATGTGGGCTCCAAAAAGGGAGACATGTATTATCCCATCCTGGATCTCAAGGGGGTCACTACTTCCTTCCAGGTTCCCTGTTTCCTCATGGAGACTTTGTAGCCCGTAATAGCATCATTCAGACTGGGGGGAGAGTTGACCTCTCTGGATCTTTCTGAGGCTTAATTACACTTAGCCCTCAGCTTTCTGTGATTTTGCATAATAGACAAATATTTTCAATTCAGAGACCTCTCATTTGGGCTTGCAACAGCTCCTTGAACCTTTTCCAAGGTCACGGTGGCAGTGGCTTTTCCCAGATCTACCTTAATAATAGTTCGGTGGCTGTGGAGGAAAAGTCAATAATCTCATCATGAGATACATCACATTCAGGGGCCTTTTACAAAGGTGCAGTAGCGTTTTTAGCATGTGCTAAAAATAAGCATGCACTAAATGTTAAAGACACCCATATATTCCTATGGACGTCTCTAGCATTTAGCGCACCTTTTTTAAAAGACCCCCTCAGAATTCTACGGTCTGTGCCCTGACAAAGGCAGGGACAAATCAAACTCGGGTATACAACGGAGAGAGTGGTGGATACTTGGAATGCCCTCCCGCGGGAGGTGGTGGAAATGAAAACGGTAATGGAATTCAAACATGCGTGGGATAAACACAAAGGAATCCTGTTTAGAAGGAATGGATCTATGGAATCTTAGCGGACATTGGGTAGCGACGCCGGTATTTGGAGAATAAAACCGGTGCAGGGCAGACTTCTACGGTCTGTGCCCTGAGAAAGGCAGGGACAAATCAAACTCGGATATATATATATATAAAGTATTACATACCATGTAAAATGAGTTTATCTTGTTGGGCAGACTGGATGGGCCATTCAGGTCTTTATCTGCCGTCATTTACTATGTTACTATATTTCATGTGGAAGGTAATTTCATAACAGGTCACCTAGGTTGCAGGTCCTATTTTGAGGCTGTTGTTATGAAAGTGTTTTATAAAACCTTTGTATCTTTATTAAACAGCCTCATAAAACCTTCAGAACTTTTGTCTAAAATGCACCTGCTCAGGAATTGGTGTAAATGTACATGTGTATTTTATAACCTGTGTGCAAACTTCATGACTCTGCCTGTTCTCGGCCCCCAGACACTCCTGCATGCAGGTCATGTAAAGGTGCACAGGAGTACTGGTGCTTAAATTGATGTGTATATAGTGTCAGTTAACCAGAAAGACCAATCAATAATGTGGAGTTTTTAAAATGCTGACTGCATCCTGGTTGACACAGACTGCACTGGACATTTGGTTAATGTAGTGAACTGATCAGGTGTCAGTCACATTCTTCATTGATCACTGCTTGACTTCTCTCAGCTGGGCTAAATGGCTCCAATCATCAGGTGGTTAAACCCCTGAGTGAATTACATTTGATGTTTCCACTCTGCAAAATGTGTCGATGAGCCCAATAATTGAAGTGCATTATTTAACCAGCCAGGAACAATTTCTTGATTGATTGTAAACAGGTTAGGGCCTGCAATTCTTTTTCTCTTTAGTGCTTTGTACAATCGATGCAAATTAATGCAAAATTAATGAACATTGTATGTGTATATTTATAGATACGTATATGGAGCTAAATTTACTAAAGTTCATTATCATGTTAGCAAATAAGCTATTAATAAATAGAATTGGGCACCCAAAAATATTTTGGACTAGATTTGGTGAATGGCACCCAAATTTGGTTGCTGAAAAAAATCTGCATAGAACGCTATTCTATAAACTACGCTTAGAACCAATTTCCACGCCAAACCTTGGGCCTAAGGGTTTACACCAACTAAAACCTGGAATAGATTCTGGCATGTAAGTTAGGTGTGGATCCCCAGTATTCTGTAATACTTTACACCGCTTTAGTGAATGCCCCGACCCGTCCATACCTCTCCCATGGCCACACCCCCTTTTCAGTTGTGCATTAAAAAATTTGTGCCGGACCTTTATAGAATCACTCCAAAGCCATAAATAGTATTGAAATAGTGGGTACTAGTCTCACATTCAAAGTTGAACACCCACAAGCAAAAATTAACTCAAAGAATCTTAACTTTTTCAGTTATTTTTAGTATGACCTCAGCAGTTCAACTCATCAGTCTTAAACTTTACCGACGAGCATTACGCATCATAATTGTCACTGATCCATTTTTTATCTTTATACATAAATTCCATTTCAAGAACTTCATAGAAAAGAATACTCATCTGCATTAAAGAAGAAGTTGGCTACTGACATTTATGATGCGTAATGCTCATCGGTAAAGTTTAAGACTGATGAATTGCATTGCCGAGGTTATATTAAAAGTTATTGTAGAAGTTAAGATTCTTTGAATTCATTTTTGCTTATGGGTGTTCAAGTTTGCATATGAACCTTTATAGAATAGCACTTAGCAAGATGTAGGCAAATCCGAATTGTTGCAAATTAGTGCCTATAATTGGTAGCACCCAATTATTGGTGCTGATTGGCTTGTTAGCCAATTTAGTTGTGTGCATATCTCAGAACAGCATACAATTTTGTGTTCCATAGATAGAATCTGGGGGGTTTTATTTGTTTGGGGTTTTTTTTTTGTCATTTTCAAATGAATATTGTCAAGAGCAAGCACTATCTACTATATTAAAACGCACCCTCAACGTTCTGAAGACATGCACCCTCGACGTTCTGCAGAAATCTGACGTCGCACCCTGAAGGGTTCGTGGTGGTGAAGCCATCTCTCTCTGCCCATGTCTCCTTGGCACGCCCTCGCGTCAAACGTAATGACGTTGAGGGCGGAGACATGGCCAAAGAGAGGTGGCTTCAACCTACGAACCCTACAGTGACGTCACAGAATAACAATGTTCCAGGATTCCAAAAGCCCAGCTACACACCAAAAACATGACCTGAGGAATCCCTCACTTTCAACCCATCACCACACAGACCCCCCCTTCAAAACCCCCTCGCCACTCCCTCACATTTCAACATCCACACCACCCCCCCAACAAACATTCACACACACACACTCTCTAGCACAACAACAAAAACACAACAACAAATGACAGACAACACAAACATGACATGAACGATTCCTCACTTTCACAACCTCAACCCATCTACGCAGATCCCCCTCCAAGCACCACGCCACTCCCTCACACATCACAACCCCCCTCCCCCTCCCAATAAATACACAAGCTCTACTATGGAGAATCAGCATCTCTTACTCACAACCACACACTCCCCCCCCCCCATCATACACACACTCTTCCATGGAGAAACAGCATCTCTCTCACTGACACCCACACACTCCCCCCACCCCCCTTAATACACAAACTATACCATGGAAAATCAAAGTCTCTCTGTCTCTCACTCACACACACACACACACACACACACACCCAACACACAACATCATACACAAACACTGCAATGGTGAATCTGGATCTCCGTCTGCCATTTGGCACTGGAGCACCACAAGTAGGCGGCGGACGACCGCAGGGCCCTGCAGAACACCAGGACACTTATGGACAAAGTGGTGAGTTACAGGGGAGTGGGAGAGGGGAGGGAGGACGGCCTGGAACTCGGAGGGGAGGAAAGGAGGGCGTGGGACTCGGAGGAGAGAGAGGGAGACAGCAACGGAGGGAGGGGGGAACCCTTGCTAGCGCCCGTTTCATTTCAGGCAGAAACGGGCCTTTTTTACTAGTGTACATATAATGAGCACTCTTACTTAATGCATACTCATGCACAAACCAGTACACATGTGCAAACTATTGCATATGCCCGTGTTATTGGGAAAGAACATGCACCATGTGCAGATAGCACGCACTCTTTATGGGGAGCAAACACAATCCTGTGGATTCTACATATGAGTGTCCAGACCTACACGCCCAAGATGCACGGTCAAATTAATTGCAAAATGAGTCCTTATCAGTAACTAGGTGCTAACAACCAATTATTGCTGTTAACGGACAATAACATTTGCGCTTGCATCTGGCTGCATGCTATTCTATAAGGCTTGGTGCCTAACTCTACTAGCTCATAACTCAAAAGGGGATGTGGCCATGGGTATAGCAGAGGCACGTAGTTGTAGAATACTGCCTCAATGAACCTAATGTGGACACCAGCGTTTACACCAGGTTTCAGCAAGTATAAGTCTGGTGGAGTGGAGGCATGGCCAGTGGAGTGGAGGAGTGGCCTAATGGTTAGTGCAGTGGGCTTTAATCCTGGCATCCTGGGTTTGATTCCCACTATAGCTCCTTGTGACTAGGGTTACCATATTTTGTCCCCCAAAAAGGAGGAAAGTGTCCCACCCCCTTTGACACCCTGCCCCCCTTGATGCCCTCGTTCCGCCCCCTGTCACATTTCCCCTCCCCCCTGTCACACACCCCGTCACTCCCTCTCCCCGTCACCCCCTTCCCTTCCCTTACTACTACCCTGGTGGTCTAGTGACCTCTTCCGCCTTCGTGACAGGAAAGAGCCCCCTCTTTCCTACCCGGAGCACTGCCCTGCATGCATCCTTCCTGTTCGTGATTTTTTTTTTTTTAATTACATTTGTACCCCGCACTTTCCCACTCATGGCAGGCTCAATGCGGCTTACATGGGGCAATGGAGGGTTAAGTGACTTGCCCAGAGTCACAAGGAGCTGCCTGTGCCTGAAGTGGGAATCGAACTCAGTTCCAAAATGGCTGCCGAGAGTTGAAGTCTCGCAAGGTCACTTCAACTCTCGGCGGCCATTTTGAATCGACGCCGAGATCACGAACAGGAATGATGCATGCAGGGCAGCGCTCTGGGCAGGAAAGAGGGGGCTCTTTCCTGCCCCAAAGGCGGAAGAGGTCACTAGACCATCAGGGCAGTAGTAAGTAAGGGGAGGCTAGGAATCTGCCCGTTTGTCTGGATTTCTGGGCAAACGGGCAGGCGGGCCCGTCCTATAGGATGGTCCGCCCGCCAGCCTGCCCGTTTGGCCAGAAATCCAGACAAACGGGCAGATTTATTTATTTGTTGCATTTGTATCCCAAATTTTCCCACCTATTGGCAAAACCCGCCCAGTTGCCCGGACATGTCCGGGTAAATCCAGACATGGTAACCCTACTTGTGACCTTAGGCAAGTCACTTAACTCTCCATTGTCCCAGGTACAAAAACTTAGATTGTGAGTCCTGTAGAGACAGAGAAAGTACCTGCATATAATGTGTACAGCACTATGTATGTCTAGCAGTGCTATAGAAATGATTAGTAGTAGTACACTTAAAGTTAGGCACAGGAATCAGTGATAAGCATGATTCTTATGGTGGTTAAGTGACCACACTGTCCCAGAAGTGGTTTTCTTTTCATTTAGTTTTGGTAAGGAGCTTCAGGAGGGTTTAGATCTCTGGGTGGGGGAGAGAAATCAAGAATGGAATCCAGTCAAGTGGAAGGGAGGTGCCTTACCCAGCGGCTAAACTTGGGAGCTAGAGGCTTCTGGGAGGGTTTTGGCAGGGGTGGAGCACAGGCTGTGTAGGAAACTTGGAGCCTACCTGAGGGGAGAAGTTTCTAGGCTCTCTCAGTTCCTAGCTGTCCATCAAAGAAAGGGATGGCCTGAAAGGGGAGGGGTTGGACTCCGGCAGCCAGAGACAGGAAAAGAAAGGATGGGGGGAGGGGGGGGCAAACAGGGGAAAAGGGAGAGAGCCCCAGCCCAGAGAGAGAGGTGGAGTGCCTCAAGAGAGGAGGGGGTAAAGAGATTCCACCTCACAGAAAGCAAGGTCAGTTTAGGAGTAAAATGGGCTTACCAACCCAGGGCAAGAAAGTACCCCAAAGTAAAAGGCAGAGTCAGGAAGCTCTGGAATAGCGAAAGACCTGTATGAAGACAATGAACCTGAGCCTGAGGAGCCAAGGGCCACCCCTGAAGCTGACCTGGCAGAAAGGCTAAGTTGCTAGTGTTATAAGCTGTGTTTTGGGAAGCTGAATTCTTTATTGGTCTTGGTGAACCCGGGGCAGCACAGGAGAAACAGTATGAGTGGAACACAGAACAGGTGGAGGCTGCCCTAGCCTTGGGGTAGGAATTACATAAGCCTCAATGCTGAAGAGTTGTTGTTTTGTATGTGGAAACCATGTGTTAAAAAAGTTGAGAACTGAACTACAGAAGAACAGGGATACAAGCTGACTCCCAGGGAGCTCACTAAGAAAATAGGATTCCAGTAAAAACAGATTTTTCCTTTTATGTTTTGATGGTACTTTTATGAACTGTGGGGGTTACCTGGGAGGCTGGAAGCATCCACTAGGAGTGGCAGAGTTCTTGTTCTGGTTCTAAAGATAAGAGTGGTGACTAGAGTACTGCATTGGGAATGCATCTGGGGAAGCTCAGTCTGCGTGGTATAGTGGAAGCAATAAATTCTCTGATCAAGCCTGAAAGGAGCACTGTTCTGAATGTGTGTCAGAGAACAAAGCACCAATACCGGCGTTCCCCTGACATTCTATAAAGGTGTGCATGCCCTTTATATGATCATGCTTAGCGCCAGTTTTTCCAGTGCCGTATTTTCAGCATCATTTACTAAATACAGCCCTATGTGCACATAGTGCACGATGTGGATAACCAAGTGAAATTTGTTTCAAATGAATGCCGATCCCTTTTTTAAATAAGTCCCACGGCATAAAATGGAACCTGTGGTAAATAATGCACATTAATGCAATTTAGCTTGTGGTAACCTCTACGGAGCAGCAGGTACAACTCTAGCCACTACCTTACTGGGCAGACTAGATGGCCCATGGTGGATTTTATATACCATCAATTACTATGTTGCTATAAACACAGTAGCACCTTTTAGTAAATCTAACCCTATAGTGATTGAAACCAAAATTCATTTACAAATAATAACAAGGCATAATAAGCACTACAGTGCATACAAAGAAAAAGTGTTTCAAACTACACTTTAATTTCATTCTTTATTTTTCACAGCTTCAGTACTGTATGCTTTTCCAGCCTGAAAGGGCTGTACAAGCAAGAACGTTATAATCAAGGAACAATTAATCGAGTTTCTATCTCTAAAGTTTACTTTTCTCATGACACCCATGAATTATTGACACATACCAGAACAGTTCCTAATGCTCTCTTTTCCCAGAACTGCGAGTGTTGGTTTCTGCCTCATAGGCAGACAGACATATGCTTCTCATTTCCAACTGGAGCAGGATTCAACTTGTACACTTAGATCAAGATGCACTGTTGTAGCAGTACATCCCGAGTTGCGAAATGCCCCCACGTTCTTCCTTTTTTGTTCTGCTTCACAGGCTTCCGAAGTGATTTATGGATGTGTCTCACAGCTCTTTTTTCCTTTTTATCATCTCTGGATTACTTCGGAGGAACAGTCTGAAATCCATTCCTTGGTCTATGCTAAACGTCACAAGGTAGTTGCAACATCAAAACAGTGCTTTAAGAGGAGCATAAAATTTAACAGCAACTGAGGACCATGAGACCCTTCTAAGGCTGCTCAACTCTCTTCTTTTCACAATGACATATACTGCAGTTTTTCTCTGATTTTCCTTTTACTTCTATGCAACTACAGGGTCAATATTCAGCACAGTTTAAAGGGGCAGGAGAAACTCCTATCCACTTAAGACCATATTGAGTGGGCCAGCTGCTGATAACCAGGCAGGGCCACTGAATATCAGCTCTGACTGCTGCGGTAGTGCTGGGATGGTCCGTGGGTAAAGTCAGGGAAGAGCTATCAGTTAAACTGGCCTCAATCATATTCAGTTCCAGTGCCCACATAGCTTAGCGGGCAGATTGGATAGCATAAAAGACAGTCCTGTCTTTGCCCACTCAGCTATGTGGGTGCTGGCACTACTTGCCTAACTTTCAGGTCAACACTTGACCTGAATATTCAGTGCCAGTGCCTGAATAGGCCTGGCTTAAAAGCTGCTGACTGATTATCGGCCTCTAAGGATCTTCAGTGTTTATTCCAGGCCTTTTTAAATTCTGTCTGCTATGAGCCTAATGGACTCTCTTGCAGAGAGGTTCTCGCCTTTTCCTGTCCACCTTGCCTCTTGAGTTTGAGAAGCAAGCCAAAACCTGGAATTCAGTTTTGCTGGATGCCCTAGGCAGAGAGTCTCCCCCTTGTAAAATAAAAGGCCTGTCCAGTTGTTAGAAAATGAGAACACCCTTGGTTCGACACAGGCTTGGCTTCTTCTTAAGCAACAGCTTCATGGGACATAAAGACTCTGGCGTAAGCAGAGAACCGCTCATGCCTTAGCAGTATATAAGCAATGTGCTGTCTCACATTTTAGGAGTGTTAAAAGGGTTAAATGCATACACTACTCTCCTCTAGTAAAACTATGCTGCCTTGAATCCTTCAGCCCATTTCATTCAAACCTACTAGCCTTTTCTTTAGGAGAGTCACATTTAATTGACCTTTACCAAGGTCAGACTAACTAGCCTACATTTTCCCACCTTCCACCTATTACCTTTCATATAAACAAGGATGGCTTCTACCTTTCTCCAGTTCTCCATGTTCTAAAACTGATTGAATATAGCCATCTCTAGACCTGCTATATCCTTGCTCATCATCCTTAGTATGATAGGATATATCCAATTTGGCTCTTTTATCATCTTCCAGGCCTATATATAGGAGACACAAAATAAGAGGACAGCCTATTTGGACATTAAGAAAACTTTATTGCAACAGTGGATTCAATTTAAATTGCTGTACCCTATGTGCCTGAATATTTGGCTGAATGGCACAGGGCAGGACTTTTCCTCCCCTGACAATTATTATGATGAGAGTCTTGGCACACACTGGAGCAGGACAAGAGGCCAAACAATTAACAGCATTGATTGCAGGTCCTCAAACAGTAAGAAGGTTAAGGGAACCAGGGAGGAATGGCTTGCAATACTGAAACGGGAGATCAATCGTAGAAGGAGGGGGAAAATGTGCGAGAGGAGAGGAGAGAGTGCCTGGTGTCTGGGAGACAATGAGAGGAGCAGAGTACTGTTGAAGAGACTACATAATGACAACGCTTGAATAACTGAAAGAGTTGGGTCGGAATATCCTTCGGGGAGGGCATCCTGTAGGCGAGACCAATAATACCAGCTGAGACCTTCTCATAGATTGAGCCTTGGGACACTGGGATTTTTTGGTTCATAATGGGGTATGGAATGAGGTTTGCAATCTTCTTTGAAAGGGGAAGAACAAAGTGTGGAGTGTATGTATTCAGTGACTGAAGCATGAACAGTTTGACATTTGACTGCTTTATGGAGTGCATTCATTGAGTGTGAAAGAGATCAGTGGAGGGAGGGTGGGGGACTGGTTGCCAGCCCTGGGAGGAATGGAAATCTCTGTGAGAGAACTACAGGGGAGTTGGAGGAGGTGAGGAAGGGGTTGAGGATGGCTAAGGTTAAGGAGAGGAAGACGATGAGAAGTTCTCACAGGTCACTGGCCTGTGGAAGTAGGTGTGGAGGACTTCTGATGGGACCACTGATGTTGGAAGCCTGTATAAAGGTTCTACATAAGGAGGAGTGGCTGTTGGAAGGTATCAGCCAGTTTCACTGCAGAATGTCAATATAAAAATCTCTGCAAAAGCCTAGACGATGCAGTTGTATGGGGGTCATAGTTCTTTCTGGTGCATAGGGATCAGGTGATGGTGGTGGGTCAATAGGAGACATTCTTTGGATTATATGATGCAGACATTGGGTATAGTTGCAACAATATACTGTTCAAGATCTAGCGCCGCCCTTCTTTACACTTGATGCCGAGAAAGCATTTGATCAGGTGAAATAGGATTTTATGGAGAAAATGCTAAAGCAGTTTGGCCTGGGAGATAACTTCTATAAGTGGGTGGTGAGGTTATCCCACTCTCCAGTGGCAGGTGTTAGGACAAATGGCAGTCTATTGGATCCATTTGCTTTGGTGAGGGGCTCTCAGCAGTTTCCTGTTCAGTTAATTTCTCACTTTTGCAAAACTAGCTTTCTTGTCCTTCGACAATTATGTTCAGTGCACCATTATTTCGATCAAGATCCTTTTAACCCCCTTGTCCTTTCATTGTTAGTCTCTAGGCTTGACTACTGCAACATAATTTATCTTGGTTATTTGCATGCAAACATGAATTAACTCAAATCCACTACAAAACACTGCTATAAAACTAAAATACCATGCTTTTAAATTTGATAATGTATCTCCTCTTTGTTTCAGAAGTTTCACTGGATCCCTGTTGAGAACTGGATCATCTTTAAGTTACTTACGCTTACGTTTAAAGCCCACAGATTGGGCCTCCCAGATTATCTAGCAACATTGACAATCCCTTATTCTCCTGCATGACTACTTTGTTCAATTAATGATCATTGCCTAGTCCTTCCAAGTCCAAAATCTACCCACTTTTTAGCCAACACCGTGCCTTGTTTTTCGCTGCTGCCTTCCATTGAGATTCTCTTGCTCTTGCTATTCATGCCGAGCCATCATTCAAAAACGTTTAAGTTTGCGATTAAAAACCTGGTGTTTTCTCCAAGCATTTAACATCTCATATTAGTCATAGGTACTATTCAGAAACAGACACCGTGAGAAACAAAATTTTTATATAAACCCTTCTTACCTGCCTTTATAAAAAAAGGAAAAAGAGAAATAATAAAAAAGAAATTATTTCAACTTGTCCTTCTCTAACAAGAAAGTCTCCAAATGAGTCAGATCTAAAAATATAGAAGAACTATTCCCAAATGATACCAGACACTTACAAGGAAACGTCAGGAAAAAAAAGAGGCCCCAAAGTCAAGACTCTAGGTCTCAACTGTAAGAAGGCCTTACGCCTTAATTGAGAAGGTCTGGCAACATCCAGAAAAATCATAGTCTTCTGTCCAAAAAAGAGACCATGTTCATAGCAAAATATGCTTTGAAAATTAACATGTTCTTCCAATTGAAAAGAAATCAACAATGCGGCTCTCTTAGTAATAGGCTTCTGTGATGACTCAAGGAATTTAGATATATCTAAACTATCCAGTGAATCTAGAACTTCACAAGCTCCTTTCTCCTTACTTGGCACCTTAGAAGACCTAGACAGGTAATACAAATTATTAACAACCACAGATTCTTCAGACTATTGCAATATTTCCTTCATATAAATTTTAAAAACCTATGAAGGTGCCAGAAAATGAGTCCAAATTAAGCAATCTCAAATTACGAGATCTTGATAAATTTTCAAGACACTTAGTATGGACATACAGAGCTAAACTGTCCTTCACCATGGTAACAATTGCCGCTTGACTAGAAATCACTTGAGAATCCACCTTATCCATAAGTTTTTCTAAGCTAATAATTTTTAATTCTTGATCCTTAAATTTCACAACTTCTTCCCCAGTAAATTTACTTAAACATTTATCCTGCAAAGTTCTCTCAACTCTATTAACAGTCAAAATATCTTTCAATGAAGGTTCTTGCAGATTATCAGAAACTTAGGAAGAAGTGAACAGAGCAACTGGTGATGGTAATTTTACTTTAGAAGTCTCAACATCACGGTGAGGAGAAGGAAGTTCTAGTGGGGGAGGACCCGAAGGATCAACAATGCTCTCTGACTCCAGAGCACCAATCTGCTCCTGCATAATAGCCGGTTGTGAGGGAGAGAAGGGCCTGTAGAAAACAGGGAAGCTTCAATGGAATGGATGGTTCTCACAGTTGATAGTAAGCGAGTAGCCATTGTTTGTTACAGATGATGGTCTGTTGGTTCCTTGGCAATGACAGGTTGAGGAAGCTTCTTGTTCACTCCTTTTCACTTCCCTATGTAGAGGAGCAGAGTGGCACGCTCCTGTGAGGTTCCAAAAGGGCAGGACCTTCCCTTTGGTCACATGCCAATGGGCATATGTAGTAGGCCGTGGCAGAGACGCTGACTTATACCCAAGAGGGCCTCAGCCAAAGGGATGATGGTCCCTGGAGTCTTCTTTATGATGCTCAGTGCCAACACCGCAGCTCAGATGGATTTATTTATTTTATTTATTTATTGCATTTGTATCCCACATTTTCCCACCTTTTTGCGGGCTCAGTGTGGCTTACAATAGGATATGAATAATAGAAATACATTTGTTACAACTTGGTTATGGATTACATTGTGGAGAGTTGTGCGAGACATTCGATTATCAATTAGGAATATGACAATGGGACATCAACATAGAAACATTGGAAGGAGACAATGGGAAGCTAAAGGGCAATGTTAGACAAAGACATATGGTGTACATAGTTCCGTGAGTAAGTGTATGATTGACTGGATTGCGGGATGAGGGATCAGAAGTGGGTATATATTGCATTGATGAACAGTGAGTATGGAATCTATGTGTTTTGGCTCTTTCCGTAAGTTTGTTCAAACAGGTGAGTCTTCAGTAGTTTACGGAAGGAGGCTTGTTCGTTAATCACTCTTAGGTTGCGCGTTAGTGTATTCCAAGCCTGCGTGCTCATGTGGGAGAAGGTTGACGCGTGTAGCGCTGCTGTGTTTTGGGCTGTTTGAAGTTTCCTCAGTATTTGCTCTTTGCAGCCCGCGTATAGTGAATTGCAGTAATCCAGGTGGCTGAGGACGAGGGATTGCACTAGGCTGCGGAAGACGAATCTTGGGAAGAATGGTCTTATCCTTTTCAATTTCCACATGCAGTAGAACATCTTCTTGGTTGTGGATCCTCTTGAGTGCATACATTTTTATTCCACATTTCACTGAAGAGATAGTGGGGCAGATTTAGGGCAGGGAAAAGAAGTTAGGATCCTAGCACTGATTTTCAGGATTAGGCTCATAAATCTAGGTAAATGAGTGGCAGGCCTAAATTTATGAGTCTAACTTTCCTAAACTAAGATGAATTTTCAGCTGAAATGTTATGCTCCTAAGTTTGGCTGAAAATAGGGCACAAATTTAGAAGCATAACTTAAAAGAGCATAAATTTAGAAGCGTGTGGCCTTTTGAATATTGAGCCCACTATATAAAGGGCTATTTTTATAATAATGGAGTATTTTGAGCCAATGAATGAGAAAGTTGGAACCTGTTAATACTTTATAAGAAGGCTTGATATCTGAGGTCCTTTTTCTCTTTTATGTGCACTTTATCAGAGTGTGTGATTCACAGAAGAGACATAATTGGTTTTAGTGATATATCAGTTTTGCACATGCCTTACAGTAATGGATCTCATTTCTAAGCCAGGGCATGTGGCGTATGATCTCTGTCTCTCAATTTTCTGCTATTGCTCATAGTAGTACTTGCATCATGCCAGAGAGATCTTGCTTCTAGAGTTGTAAGATGTCCCATGTATAGGCAACATACCCAGATGTTCTTGGAAACTCTCTTTTTAATCAAGCCTGTGGCATCCAATATGAAGGAAACTATTGCTGTATCTTTCTGCCACATTTTCTTGGTCTAGGACTGGACTTCTTGGTACTTGAGGATCTTCTCTCTCGCCACATTCACAGGGTACTCGCTTGGGACTTGCACCTCTATTATCAATGCCATTCAGGTGTTTTTCTCTCTTACCAGTATGTCTGACTTCCTAGCCTCCAGCTTTTTATTGGTCAGAGTAGGAATGACCAAGGTTTTTCCCCATGTGGGTAACTGTGAGGTCCTGTGATATATGCTGCATAATATCCAGCTTGGCATATTGCAGGGACTTGTGCCATTCTCTTCTTTTTTTTTTGTTAGCTTAATTTAATATAAGCTTTTATAGCCCTCTGCTTTTGACCAAATGGTCATACAGAACAGATTACAATATAAAACTGAAATAAAAACAATAATACAGTCATACAGCAATTTATATCCTCCCCCTCTTCCTCCCATTACAGTAGAAGTGCATGATATCAATCTGTAAAAATCCGTGGGCCAGATATTCAGCTGGTAGCAGGAAACACTTTGACTGCCTGCCATCGGTGTTAAACGCGGATATTCAATGCAGCTTAAAAATATGTGAAGTAAAGGCTCTCACACTTTTCTCAATATAGCAACAAAAACATTTCTTCTCTTTTTATAAACTATTGCAAATAGATGTCTTTTAAGAGGTTACACTTATCTTGCACAATTCCCGCAACTCATCTATGCAGTCATTCAAAACATGTCCGATTCAGCCAGCGTTTTGCGACTCCTATGCCGCTGCATCAGGGATCATCAAACTTGCTGCTTATGAATGGTCCCTGATGCAGTGGCATGGGAGCCGCAAAATGCTGGCTGCGTAGGATGAGTTTTGAAAAATTTAAAGCTGGCGTCAACTAAAGCGCCACCTCCTAAAACCAACACTATATCGGGCAGGCTAAGAGAATGCAGTCCATTCTATCTTAATATTTAAACTCTTAGGTTCTACGGTATCAGAGTATATCCATTTCTGTTGGTGCTATAATAGCAGTCTTCTAAAGTTGCTACGTCGAACAGATCGCTGTAATTATTCTAAAATCACACGTTCAAGATCAGAAAACTTATGACCTTTACAAATGCAGTGAGAAACTAAAGGAGCTGGCATCTTACTTGTGGCTAAACAAGATCTGTGTTCAATCAGACATACTGACAAGGAACGTGAAGTCTGGCCAATGTACAATAACTTATAGGGGCATTTAATAACATAGATCATCCCTGTAGACTGGCATGTGGTCTGTTGCTTCAAATTACACCACTTATCGAAATGATGATCTTCAAAGAATAATTAGGACGCCATAGTTCACTCTGAGAGTCTCCAAGATTCTTATTCTACGCAAAAGAAAACAAAAATTCAGTGGTAGCAAAGCATGGATGAGATCTATGGATGGTGAAATGAGGGCGTATAGCTTTAAAATATGCTCTGATAAGGAGGTATATTTAGTAACAAAACATAAAACATCAAAACTCCTTTTGTTACTCTTGTACTCCAGAAAGGCTTCTCTAGGATTATAAAGTCGTTATGTATGGCTAGTTCTTAGCCTGTATTTAGCTGAGGCCTATTCTTTTTTTTTTTTCTTTTCCTCCACTGATTTTTTTTTAGAGTGGTGTGGCTTTATTTTCTCATTTTCCATTTATATTTTGTATTTAATCTGGTTGACTGAAAGGAGCCTGGAAGATCCACGCTAAGCCCGTATTCTATAAAGAGCGCTTGACATTTATAGAATACTAACATAGCCCAGGTCACACCGGACTTACACCGTGAGTCCAGTGTCCAAAGTTAGGTGCGGATAAGCATTATTCTATAACATAGTGCCTAACTTTTGAGAACGCCCATAACCCGTTCAGGCCCTTTCCCATAGCAACGCCCCCTTTTGCATTGCATGTGGGAAACGTTAGGCACCATGTTTTAGAATAGCATGCAGAGGAGATCCACACGAAACTCCAATTAAGTGCTTGTTAACACCAGTTAAATACCTAATTGGTGCTTGTTATTCATTCATAAATTGAGTTGCATGCGGATCTCAAATCTGCACGCAAATGCCAGCACCAAACTTTGGTTGACTTATATCTAATCCAGGAGATAGTACACACTTTTCTTAGAGTGCACGCTATTTGCGTACAGCATGCTCTCTTTCCCAATAGCAAAGCAAGAAACAGCGGTGGCGACAAAGATATATCACCAGTTTGGCGGGGTGCACTCGTGGCAGTTGTAGCCCCTTGGCACAGGTATAAATGTCGGCTCCGCACAGTGCACTTTTTCTAGTGAAAAAGGTGCCGGTACTCAAATGTTAGGCCACCTTTCAGGGGTGGGGGTAATCACTGAGGGACCCTCCCCACAATAGCCAGGCCCCCTGCAACCAGTCACAGAACCTATGACAAGGCAGAATTGGTGTGTAGAGCCTGAGCTCTTTCATTAAAACTTGGGACCATGGGTCAATTTTAGCAGCCAATGGAAAAGGTGCCGGTACTCAGTACCCCCAAGTACCCCCTCAAAAAAAGCCCTGGCTCCACATGTGGATGCTATCTTAATTAGTTCACCTGAGTGCATGGTTTCGTTCCTATTGCATTTTGTAATTCTTTTCCCATGCTATTTGTTTTGTTTGTAAACTGCTGTGATCTGGCCATCAGCTTCAGTGGTATAGCAAGTCTTGAATGAATGAATGAATCAATCAATCAATAAATAAATACAGATAAACTCACCGCAAGCTTGATAAAGCAAAGAAATCTGTTGGATTTGCCCTTTTTGACTACTGTAGAGATTTTTGCTGACTGTGAACATTAGTGCCACAAAGACTGTGTGAACATCGTTAGACTCCTGATGCAGGCTTTTAGCTGAAACATAGCTTGTGTTGAGTCTCTGTGTTTCTTTAAAGAAATGTATTAAAGGACCCAATACCTTTCTCACCTCCACTGTTTCTTGTTTTGCATTGCGGAGTGTGGAGTTTTGTTCTTCTGTTTCGTTTGGCCTCTTCCCAATAGTTCATGCATGCGTGAACCATCACACATATGCAAACCACTGTGTATGTGTGCACTTGTACACAGGATTGGGAAAGAGTGCACAGTATTATTGTCAAACAACATGTTGTTTCAAATGATAGCTTGTCCCTAGAAAACAGAAGGCAGGAACAATGTGTTCTTGAGAGCTCATTTCCTACAGCCTGTTTGCATAGTCTTTGCATTGATCCAGTAAAGGTATCACAGACTACAAAGAATCCAGAATAAAGAGGGTAGTTCTATTAAGGGGAATTTATTTAAACAGCTAGAAGATTTTGGTCTGGAGCCTATACTATAAAGGAAAGTAGGAGCCTACTTTCCATTATATTAATACTAGCACTGACTCAATTTCTAATAAACACCAAGGTCAGTGCATGTGCTTCATTCATTTCAATGGATCTTGGGACCTTCGTTTGTTGAAGAAAAAAAAAAAGCCTGAAGCAAAGACTTTATAGTTTATAAAAGATACTATACCGCTTAAACTGACATGAGTGGTATACAAACTAAACAAAGGTATGGAAAGGAACGTCAAATTAATATGACAGGAAGGCTAGATTTCACTCATACCAACAGGTAAAGGCATATAACAAAGAGGAGAAAGAAAGGACAAAGAAGGAGGGGCACGGGGACCATGGTGAGAGACCCTGACCCTAACCAATATTGAATGCTCTGTGGAACAACCAGGTCTTAACTACAAGTTTGAAGACTTTGAAGGAGAGCTCACCACGAATAGATAGGGGAAGGTTGTTCCAAGTAAAAGGGGATAAGAAATAGAGGGTGTTATGTATAGTGACTTCAAACCCTGCTGATTTGGGTCCAGGGAGTGGCAAAAGAGTCTGCTTAACCTGACTTCAGACATTTTGTTACAATACAGCAGCATGTACAGAGAGCCTTGTTGGAAAAAGCAGGTCACACCTAATTGAAAAGGTGAAAGGAGGAGAAAGGAAATGAAATGCCTAGAGACAGGCTGTAGACTGAGTGCCAGTGACTGAAGCAATTCAGCAGCTGGCCTAGCTATGCCTCTGCCAAAATAAAACAGATCTAGCAGCAAGAATTCTAGCACTTGCTGGTTTATTTTACCAACAATGGAATTTGTTTTACACTTCTGTAGCAGGTATTAATCTGTTTACCTCTTGATTTGTGTATTTATATTCAGAATGATTTAAGGAGGTTTTTTTGGATGCAGTTGATTTAGGGGATAATTTTATAACCACATACTTAAAATTATGCGCATATGTGTTTCTGTGTGGGCTTTGCCAAATTTCCAAGGTAAAAGCAAGCACATATTTCGCTTTGAAAATTACCTCAGGGAATTTATGCACTGTATTTACACCTGCTTGGCATACACAAATTTTCGCAGCTAATTTATGTGCATACAGGCAAATGTTCACATGTATGCACATGTGTAAACTCCTCCCCTACCCTGGGAATGCCTCCGTTCAATTCAAGTATACTTATGGGTGTACGATACATATATAAGCTTAGTTGCATATCAGGTGTTCATTTTAATACCTGTGGGAATTCATTTGAAAATTACCCTACCTGTGATCAAACATGTTTCAGTTCACTCTCACCTCAGACTGTACAGATAGTATGCAGTCACTGGGTGGGGGGGGGGGGGGGTGAGATCAGCACCTTTTCAGGAGCCTTTAATCTCCTCTTTTCGCCTTCTTTGTCCCCAACAAAAGTCTTGTCACTGGTCTGCTGGAAGGAAAGTCTTTTTTTTTTTCCCTCTGTGCTCCTCTGGAGCATGAAGGTATTTTTCCTTCTGTCTTTGCCAGTTCTCAGCTACTCTTGGCAGCTTTCTTCTTTCTGCTTCATGAGAAAATCAGCAGATTGGTCCTATTGTACTGCAGAACATAGGAGGTCTGCTTTAGCTGGACCCTTCTAGATTATACATGAGGAGATAGTAATATTATAAGATATGTATAGTGCTATACAATAAGCATTTAGGTAAGTTGGCTGTCAGAAAGGGTTTTTACCATCTAAGTTGATGGCTCAGGTAATGGGAAATATAGGTGCTCATATAGGTTACTTAGTGCTTTTGAAAATATGCCTTTGTAACTTACCCAAGGTCATAACACACATCAGTGGAAGATGTTTCCTGGTCTGTAGTCTGCTCCTGCAACCACTAGGCCACCCTTCCTCTTTTTTAGCCACTGTGGTAGCCATCTTTGTTATCCCACTGCTAGTACAGCTACTACTACTATAAATCATTTTTATAGCTTTCTGATATTTGGTCTTTCTCCAGGGCAGCATGGCAGGGCCGTAAAACCATACTCTCCACCACTCTAGATTTAGGCTGCAACAAGGTTACTTTTTGCATTCCCCACTCAGTACTTCCTTTGACGGGTCAAGCTCCACCTTAGGTTCTTATTGAGTGTAAGGGCATAAACAAGCTTATGCTGCGTGGAAAAAATCCAGTCGATATTCAGTAAGCAGCAGTTAGTGTTTTTTAAACACTGGCTGCTGCTGGCTGAATTAGACCCAAATAGTCAGTGCTGGCCCCTATCCAGGTGTTTGGTAGCACCTGGAAGTTAACCATATATGGCTGATATTCAGTACTGTACCCAGATAACCAACTGGGCATAGTTAGGACTGCAGTATATATGGTCCAATAAGCCCAGTTACTTATCTGGCCACTGGCAGTGACTATTGTGGGGCCTGGTAACTTTCCAGGTCTACCCCCAGACCACCCCAGCGGGGCTTCCCTACCATGGATGCACTGGGCAGAGCAGGGTGCTGCCACTTGGAGGCGGCACTGAAAGAAGGAGAGGGGGGGGGTTCGGGTGCACTAGACCACCAGGGTGGATGGGGGTGGGAGTAGGGTTGCCTATTGAGCCACCAGAAATTTTTTTGTGTCAGGGGGGTTGGGGGGAGCTAGAGGTCCACCAAACCTCCAGATCCCTGTGTCAGTGTCCGGTGGGGTGTAGTGGCTTGGGGGACACTATACCACCAGAGCCTTAGCCATTGGGGGATCCCCAGGACTGATGGTGACAGCCTGGGCTGTCTGGCTTGGACGGGGGAGGACAAAGAGGGAAGCTTTGAGCTGGCATAGGGTTAAGGCGCTGTTCTGCCCATATGATCAGAGCGCTGTTCTCTGATCATACGGGTGGAATACCACAGAGCTCATTTATATGTAATTTAAATGAGCCCTGCAGTCTTCCCTGGCACACTCATTGTTTGTCGCATCAAGTCCCTCTCATCCTGCTGCGCTGGAAAATGCGCTAATCTGGCGTTTGTGTCCTCTAGTGCCTGCATTTACCTTTGATCATCGGCCCTATAAGAGTCGGGGGGGGGGGGGGGGAAACTTTAGTAAATCCAGCCCTAAGTGGACTAAATGATAACTGTGTTGCTTTGCCCAAGATTTGGAATACAATCAAGCCTTGATGTGCACAGTGGGGGTGAGTAGTATGACGCAGATGTTGTACAGAAACAAAGACAGATCTAAACAGTTAGCTTTCTCTTGTCATGTCCCATTGGTTTACTGCATTCCTAAGAGTATTGTTTTCTGAGGTCTGGTTTGGGTCACTAGTAGCTCCTGTTCTCATTCTACGTAAAAACTAAATAGGGCACTGTGGTTGTTTAGTGTAAGCATGAATCATAACTTCAAAATGCTAACAAACTGCTGAGTAACAGGCCAGTCATAGAGCTTCAGTGCTTGCAAAACATAAAAATTTCTCATTTTTCTTCAAGAAGAAAGGAAAGATGTGAGTTCAAAATGTCACAGCTGTAAAGTCGATATCCAAAAGGTTTCTTCAGCTAACTTTGGAAATTAGCCAAAGCATGAGTTGTTAAAATACAATCCCTCCCTCCTCCCCTACCCTGCCCCCGTAGCTCACTGGTTAGATTTTGCCTGGAGAAAAGGATGGCTGCCTATAATTTGTCCAGATGAAAAAAGGTGGAGCAAGGATTGTCTCTGAGACATGGTTCAACTTTAGTCAGAAGTGCTGCTTGACGAAAGCTACCCAGATAATTCAAGTTGGCCAAAAAACTGTCCTAAAGTTTTCAATAGCTTAGTCTTCTATGCTTGATCCGGCTGTTGTAGGAAATTACAGACCAATCTCTTAGCTCCCGATGATGGGAAAGCTGATTAAGAAAGTGGTTCTACAAGTGTTCGAAAATTATGTAGATTAAGTGCATGGCCTCAACCCATTTCAATATGGATTTAGGAAGGCTCATAATGTGGAAACATTGTTACTGTCCACTGTTGATGAACTTAGGAGAGGGATGAATGAGAAGCAGAAGTTTTGCCTCGTATCTCTCAACATATCCTCAGCCTTTGACACTGTTGATATTCCACTTCTTTTAGTAAAACTTTCTAGATTAGGAGTGTGGGAATCTGTTCATGATTGGTTTCAGTTTTATCTGAGTAACAGAGCTATGCAGGTGAAGATAAATGATTTGGTATCCTCTGTTTTTTCATTGCCGATAGGGCAGAGCCCTGAGGCACTCCTATCGGCTTTGCTTTTTAATGTTTATATGTAATCTTTGGGGGAAGTATTCCATGATGTACAGGTGAGTTATTGAATATATGCAGATGATATTCAGGTTTTTTTCCCCCAATTATATCTGGTGATGATGTCCCCCTGAAAATGAAAAGAGGTATGGATTCGGTAGGCAAATGAATGAATAATAAACGAATCTGATGAAAACCGAAGTATTAGTGATAGGAAGACAAATGATTTTGGCACCAACTGTAAATTGAATGGTGAATGGGGTATCTATTCCTTTGAAGTCATCAATGAAATGTTTGGGTGTTATTTTAGACTCCCATTGTACTTTAAGGAACAAATAGGGCAAGTTATGTGATCCTCATTTTTTTGTTTTGAGGATGCTGTTGAGGCTGAAGCCTACGTTAAATAGTTATGACTTTCAGATTGTTGTACAATGTCTGATTTTGACTACATTGCACTACTGTAGTTCTTTGTATTTGGGTATTGCAGGGTCCTGATGCAGAGCACTCCAGGTAGTCTGGAATCTGCTGCGAGATAATTCTGGGGAGTAGTCGCTTTGAACATGCTTCACAACTGCTTAAAAAAACTGCAGTGGTTACCTGTTATGTTCAGGATTCAGTATAAAGTTTTGATATTAATTTACCAGACATTGTATAGGGCTACCCCATGGTATATGCATCAGAGTATACAATTGTACAAGCCTTTACATCAGTTGAGATCAGATAATGATAGACGTCTGGTGGTTCGGGATCTTGCCAGGTATTTGTGACCTGGATTGGCCACTGTTGGAAACAGAATGCTGGGCTTGATGGACCTTTGGTCTGTCCAGTGTGGCAATACTTATGTACTTATGTTCCAGTTTTGAATTCGATACATTTTGCAGAGACGAGAGCATATGCTTTTTCTGTAGCTGGTCCACCACTTTGGAATGAGCTCTCAGGACATGTTAGATATTGTTCTACAATTCAGCAATTTAAGAAAAATTTGAAGACCCATCTCTTTTTGCAGCCTTTTTCTAATGTGTAGAGATTTGATTTCCAGCAGGATGAGAGCGTTCCTGTAGCCCAGACTTTATTTGTTGTATGTATGTTTTGTTGTATGTTGATTTGTTTGTATTTGATTTTATGTATGTTTTTATTTGTTTAGCCGCTTATCTGGATAAGTTCTGCTGACTATCAGGACAAAGTTACGTGGATAACTTACCTGCTCAGTGGGATTTTGAATATGGCCCTCTGTGTGTTCAGAGGTTATTTAGCAGGACTTTTCTCAAACCGTACATGGTCTGAAAATTCTACTATGTGGTACAGCATTAGCACTTGAATTATTGAGAAGAATATTGTTTATTCTTCCTTAAGTGGGGTAAAATGAAGTTCTAATTCTCTTGTTTTTCTTTACTCATGCAAACTCTTTCAGCAACACAAATGACATAGAATAAATAGTACATAACTAGGGATGACTGTGCACACATTAGTTACATTATGTGTTGTAAGATGTGAAGAAATGTTTACTCGCTGGAGTGTTTTTTATGGCATTGTGACGTGGGTAGTTGCATTCATCAGAATTTTTAACCTGTGGTTCTACAGCTCACACTACAAAGTTTACGTGTCCAACATAACTGAGTTAGATTAAGTTTTGATACCTGGGAATTCACCAAAAACTGACATGTACCCTATGCATCCAGAGCTCTAAGCATTTATTAAAATTGACAAGTAAATGTAATATTTTATGTAATTTAACATAAAACTTACGCTCTGTGGTATCCAAAGAGACACACTCATACAGTGCAGAGTCCCACAGCTATAGAAACATTATCCCACCTACATCATAAAATATTCAAACCATCATCCTTCTAATTAAGACCTCTTTGAAAATGGTTATCTTACACATGACAGTCCCTGTTAAACTGAGCCTACAATCTATTCAAGACAGACAAACACAACATATAAGACATTAGGGAATTTCATCTATTATGGGAAAGATTAAAACAATATGGATATTGAATTGGTGACTAAGGGGTTAAGAGTTAAAAGCAGCCTCAAAAAGGTGACTTTTAGCCTGCATTTGAATAGGGCCAGAGATGGAGCATGACATACCGACTCTGGAAGTCTATTTCAGACATACAGTACAGCAAGATGGAAGGAACAGAGTCTGGAGTTGTTGGTGAACTGTACAGATAAGAGCGTCTTAACCTGATGAAAGAGCTCATGTGGCCAGGTGTAGGGAGAGATAAGAGAGGAGAGATGCCGAGGAGCTGCAAAATGAATGCACTTGTAAGTCAGCAGTTTGAACTGGATATGGAAACGAATAGGGAGCCAATGAAGTGACTTGAAGAGAGGGGTTATATAAGTATAGTGACACTGGCGGAAGATAAGTCATGCTGCGAAATTTTGAACAGATTGAAGGGAGCAAGTTGCAGTAGTCTAAGGGGGGAGTGATGAGAGTGTGGATAACGGTTTTGGTAATGTGTTTAGAAAGAAAGGGAAGAATTTTGGTGATGTTACAGAGAAAGAAACTACAATTTTTAGCAATCTGTTGGATGTATGCAGAGAAAGAGGAGTCAAAAAAGGTTACAAACTGAGGAGGCAGGGAGATTGACAATGTTATTCACAGAAACAGAGAATGAGGGAAGAGGAGAAGTGGATTTTGGGGGAAGATAAGAAAACTCGGTCTCAGTCATGTTCAGCTTCAGACGGCAGTGGGACATCTGGGCAGCAATGTCAAACAAACAAGCTGAGATTTGGACCTGGATTCCTGGTGAAATTCCTGGTTTAGAGAGGTAGTTAGTTTCTCTATTCTGTAACCAGGATAAAAAGTAGACATTTGAAAAAGAAGAAATGTGCCTGCAGAAGAGAGGCACATACAAGATAAAAACGGTGGAATTGACAGTCAGAACAAGTTGTGCACGTGCCAGTAGGTGACCAATGCATAAGCTGCCTATGCATTTTTTAAATTTATGAGGTAGATACTCAGCCAGCAGCAGTGAGCGTTCTTTTGCCTACTGCCGGCATTTTCCCTGGATATCCAATGTCAGGCACTGGCATTGAATATCTGGGTTTATGTGGCTGCTTCTCTCTTATGTGATTAAGTGTGATATTCAGCACTTAACTGCCTAAGCAACACTGCATAAAGATAGGACTGACTTGGCCACTTAATTAACCACATAAGTACCAACTCCACCCCCAGACCACCCACAAAATATCCAGCTGTCAGCATAGCAGTCTATGGTGATATTCAGCAGCACTAACCAGTTAAATGCCGTGAAATATCAGTGGATAGACCCACACAGGTAATTTAAGTGACTGAGCCTCTCTTGGCCACTTAAAACACTGTGAATATCAACTCCTATATTGGATGGCTTAAGTCACTATAGTTATCAACATGGGCCACTGTTATTTTATAGTTTAACCTAGGTTATTAGTAACTACATCTCATTATATAAAATGGGACCTATGCTAAAATATCACGAGTTATGTAAAATAACCTGTCTTGGTAGCCCATGTTGATCATTTCTCCCCTAAATGGTTCAGTATTATTCATATAAAAGGGTTTGTGTTAGGGATGGAAGAGGCACTGGAAACTATCCCTTTCTTGGCAATATTCAGTGACCAATTAGCAAATACATGTACAATGTAACACCGATTAAAAAAAAAAGGTTCCAGAGAAGATCCAGGAAAATATAGACTGGTGAACCTGACGTCGGTGCCGGGCAAAATGGTAGAGACTATTATAAAGAACAAAATTACAGAGCATATTCAAAAACATGGAGTAATGAGACAAAGCCAACATGGATTTAGTGAAGGGAAATCTTGCCTCACCAATCTACTACATTTCTTTGAAGGGGTGAACAAACATGTGGATAAAGGGGAGCCGGTTGATATTGTGTATCTGGATTTTCAGAAGGCATTTGACAAAGTACCTCATGAAAGACTCCAGAGGAAATTGGAGAGTCATGGAATAGGAGGTAGTGTCCTATTGTGGATTAAAAATTGGTTAAAAGATAGAAAACAGAGAGTAGGGTTAAATGGTCAGTATTCTCAATGGAGACGGGTAGATAGTGGTGTTCCCCAGGGCTCTGTTCTGGGACTACTGCTTTTTAACATATTTATAAATGATCTAGAGATGTGAGTAACTAGTTAGGTAATTAAATTTGCTGACGACACAAAGTTATTCAAAGTTGTTAAATTGCAAGAGGATTGTGAAAAATTACAAGAGGACCTTACGAGACTGGGAGACTGGGCATCTAAATGGCAGATGACATTTAATGTGAGCAAGTGCAAAGTGATGCATGTGGGAAAGAGGAACCCAAATGATAGATACGTAACACAAGGTTCAACATTAGGCGTCACCGATCAGAAAAGAGATCCAGGCATCATTATTGATGATACGTTGAACCCTCTGCTCAGTGGGCAGCGGCAGCGGCGGTGGCGGCAGCTAAGAAAGCAAATAGTATGTTAGGTATTATTAGGAAAGAAATGGAAAACAAAAATGAGGACTTTATAATGCTTTTGTATCGCTCCATTGTGTGAGCGCACCTCGAATATTATGTTCAATTCTGGTCACTGCATCTCAAAAAAGATATAGCGGAATTAGAAAAGGTACAGAGAAGGGTGACGAAAATGATAAAGGGGATGGGACAGAATCAGCAGCATAAAATGTACTGTTTTGGAATCTTGCCAGATATTCGTGACCTGGATTGGACACTGTTGGAAACAAGATGCTGGGCTTGATGGACCTTCAGGCTTTACAGAAAGCTCCACATTCAGCAAGTCTTTTATAAAATACTCAGTAAATCTTAAGCGTCCCAACTTGCGCATCCTTTTTCTGACCTGGATGTCATAGTAGCATAGTAGATGATGGCAGAGAAAGACCTGCACGGTCCATCCAGTCTGCCCAACAAGATAAACTCATATGTGTTACTTTTTTGTTACCTGACCTTAATTTGTATCTGCCATTTTCAGGGCACAGACCATAGAAGTCTGCCCAGCACCAGCCCCACCTCCCAACCACCAGCCCCGCACTTGGGGTTCTACTGAAAATGGAGTGAACAAAAAACAAAAAAAAAATTTTTTTGTTACATTTGTACCCCGCGCTTTCCCACTCATGGCAGGCTCGATGCGGCTTACATATACAGGTACTTATTTGTACCTGGGGCAATGGAGGGTTAAGTGACTTGCCCAGAGTCACAAGGAGCTGCCTGTGCCTGAAGTGGGATTCAAACTCAGTTCCCCAGGACCAGAGTCCACCACCCTAACCACTAGGCCACTCCTCCACTCCAAACCAAAATTCCTTCCCTTTCCCTTCCTTCTATTCAAAATGTCGCTCTAAAACGGCAATTCTGTAACAGGACACCTGGTAGGAGTCTGTTCTATAAAGGAGAGTAGGCACCTACTTCAGGGACACCCAGAGACAGATCCGGGGCAGGGCCTCTGCAGCCGCCACCACCACCGCTCCCACCCCCTTACCTTTCTGCGTCTGCTCCTCCCTCAATCTGTCACTCTCCTGCTCCTGTGTGCCAGTTCCCGGGTTATCACATTAATGCAATCAACTGGGTCCCAACACACAGGAGCAAGAGAGAGACATACCCGAGGGAGCAGAACCTTCTGGCCCCTAAATGCATCTGCGTTATCTGCAGTGAACATGCAATAAATGTACTCTATCAGCATTAATTGTGTCAAGAAACATTGGGCACACCACCAACTTTTACCACAGAGGTTTTACAATTACTTCACATTAATTTTTTTAAATTATTTTATTTATTGCATTTACATTTTACTTCATGTACATATTCTTGAAACAGAAAAGATGATTACAAGTCAATATAAATGTTAGGAAATTAATTTACAAGCATAATTAAATCTTAATCTTTGATCTTTTGCTCATCTTTAGTCCACAATATGGAGGCATTACACAATTACAAAGGAAACCTTTAATTACTCTCTACTTTATAGAAAAGAAAAGAGAACTTCACATTAATTTTAACAATTAGAGCCAGATTCTATATAAGGCGCCTTTAAAAAATCCATGCTGTAAACATTTCTGCCTGAGTGTATTCTCAAAGCGGCACCTAGATTTAGGCACGGTATATAGAATACGCTTAGTTGATATCCCAGCGCCTAAAATTATGCACCTCCATTTACACCAATGAAAACGTGGCATAAATCCCCGCGTGTAGATTTACGTGCACTGGGTCATATTCTATAACTACGAGTATAAATTTTGGAACGCCCACGAAACACCCATTTCCCCACCCATAGCCACAGCCTTTTGAACAGCATGCATTAGAATTTAGGCATAGTTCATTACAGAATGCGCTTAGCGAGTTGTGCGCATAAATGGTAATTATTACCAATTAGTACTTATTATTGCTTGTTAAGTGCTGTTATCAATGCGGATTAGCTGGTTAAGCCAATTAAGTTACATGCGTTGTTATAGAATACACTGGATTTCAGCGCAGATCTCTAGGTGTGCTATATAGAATCCAGGGGTTAGTGAGCAGTAATCGCAAAACTTTAATGCACTTTGGTAAATAGGAGTCGGACCTTCCCAGAATCAGTTTGAGAAAACAGTAAGATGGCTTTTCACCTATTATTATTTATTTTATTTATTACATTTGTACCCCGCGTTTTCCCACGTACAGCAGGTTCAGTGCGGCTTACATAGTAAAAAGCATTACAGAAGAAACATGTAAGAAGAACATTATAAACTGTGATAAGCATATCTGCTTAGATAGTAAAAAGCATTACTAAGGACATGTAAGAGGAATAATATAAACTGTGAAAGACACAGTGGCAGCAGTGCCCAAGAATATATGAATTGGGATAGGGAAGGTAGACAAGGATAGGTAAAAAGGGAAGGAGATAGGGAGGGATGAGGTAAAAAGGATGTTAAAGAAAAGATTGGAGATAGGGTGTAAGGGGATTTGAGTAGGTCGGTGGTATAATTGGTGTCAGTGTCGTTGTTATAGCAGGAGTATGGTAGGTGGGCTGGTATTAGAATTAAGTAGGTCCATTAGGGTAAGCTTGATTATGCAAATAATCTCCCAAGTTTGGGGATTTCATTTTGTGTAAAGAGAGATACATTATGCTGTTACCAACAGAGCACACCAATCACTATTTGGGTCAGGAGTAATGCAAAACAAAGCTATTAAGCTTTGAGAGTGGTGTTCAAAGTAAACATATTGCCCCTTTCAGAAAAGGTAAAATATACCCCTAGGCTAGACTGAGGTTTGGAAGCTGGTATACTAAATTCATGTTTAATGAAAATTTGCATTGTTCAGCATTGGGTAATGTTCTTGACTTATGATCTGGTCCCAGACTAAACTACAATTACTTTTCTTTCACATGTGACTGCCTCTGTTTTAACTTGGATATAAATCAAACAATTAGGTACCAGTTGTCATGCTAAATTTTATAAATTGTACACAGTGTGCCTGAGTAAAAGTAGACAGCGCATCGTTTTGTCAGTGTAAAAGGCACACCCTTCCCTTTATCGATTTTATCATGCACTCTGATGCTGCAGTAACGATGCTATTCAGAAATAATAAATAATTTTGTAAGGTTCCAGCAACAATGATCCTGATTCATTCAAGGCAGAGAATGAGAAAAAGCTCTGTTCCACATAGCCAACTTCAATATCACCTGTATAGAAATGAAGAGAGCCTGTAACACAAGCTGGGGTGTATTTACGAACGTGCATTATTTTTCATGACTGCAGTTATTTCCAGTGGGGATAACATGCAACACACCTTGGTAAATAGACCCCACTATGTACTATATATACCATGTAACACTTTATACCCTGCAAAAGTACATATTTCTAAAAATAATGGGGTCGATATCAGCCAGCGGCGTGATGCCCAGAAATTCAAGGCCGGGCAATGTCTGGGCTCCTACACTAAATTTCTGGGTTTGCAGAGCCAGTTAGCTGTGATATTCAGTACTTTATTAGCTACTAGTAAAAAAGGCCCGTTTCTGACACAAATGAAATGAGCGCTAGCAAGGTTTTCCTCGGAGTGTGTATGTTTGAGAGAATGTGTGCGAGATAGAGAGTGAATGTGCGAGAGTGTATGTGTGAGAGAGAGAGTAAGTCTGGGTGCGAGTGTGTCTGTAAGAGAGAGAGTGTGTGTGTGTGTGTGTGTGTGAGAATGAGAGTGTGTGCAAGTGTGTATGTGTGAGACAGTGTGAGAGAGAGTGTGTTTCACACAGATACAGTGTGTGAGAGAGAGAGTGTGTGTGAGACACAGACTCTCTGTGACACTGAGTGTATGAGACCAAGAGAGTGTGTGAGTGACTGTGACACATAGAGAGTGAATGTGATAGTGTGAGACATAGAGTGTGTGAGAGACAGTGTGTGAGAGTGAGAGAAAGACATTGACTGTGAGAGAAAGTGTGTGTGTGACAGAGATACCTCCCCCCCCTCTGGTGTCAGCCCCCCCCCCCCCCCCATCTCTCTCTGGTGTCTGAGTGTTACTGTGCAGGACGCTGAGCTCTGGCTGTGCTTCAAGGAACTGACCAATCCTATTTAATAGAATGCACCTCCAACATTCTGAAGCTGAGAAACCTCGGTGGTTGGTCACTTCTGCTTGTGACGAACCCGGAAGTACGTGATGTCAATTCAGGAGATGGATACAGACAGCAGGAATGCCTCAGCCATGCAGTCAGCTTCAGAATGTTGGAGGTGCGTTTTATTATATAGGATGGCTGGTTAAGTGTTGAAAGTCGGCACTTTAACCAGCCAAGTGTTGACTCCGTCCCCGGAACACTCCCAAAATAGCCAGTTCTGCTTTAAACACTAACTGGTCGTTTTCAGAGGCACTAAAAGTGCCACTGAACAGGGGAGGAGCCCTTTCTGGCTGGTTAAATCGCTTTGAATATCAACTGCAATATGCCTCAGTGTGTGCCAGGGACTTTGTTTCATCCTCTTACCAAGCCTGTAAAGCAGTCTCCACGCCCTAGGTATCTCTCTGATATGTTTGGGCAGTAAGAATGCGCCCAAAATACCTAGAACAAATTATTATTGAAAGGTCCTTGGTGTTTATTACTTTGAAGATTCATTGAAGCTATGCTACCCTGTTGTATAACTGTGGTGGCGTTGCTTTTTAATTTAACTTGCTGCTTTGTTAGATACACTGAATAATAGCTGTCACAGAATACTGCATCAGCTTAAAATATTACAAGATGCTGCTGCTGTATCTTTCCACTTATTTTGTAGCTACAGGGAAAGGGAATGAGACTTGATATATCACCTTTCTGTGTTTTTTTGCAAGTACATTCAAAACGGTTTATATAGTATATACAGCTACTTATTTGTACCTGGGGCAATGGAGGGTTAATTGACTTGGCAAGGAAAAGTAGAGGCTGACCAAAAAGCGACTCCAACACTGGAGATATTGCGAAGAAATACTTTATTGTTGCTGATACAGGGTGACCCAACAAGGTCCGTGTTTCAGCACCACAAAACGCCTACATCAGACCCCGCCATGGCTGTTAGTGTTTGTCCATTGATTTACGAATGCCTTTTGGCCAATTCAGTTGCACAACCAGTCTCCTGAGTGGGTATCTCTCAACAGTTTTGAATATAAAGTGTTTTCCGAGGAACCATTGCATGACCCCTGATGTAGGCATTTTGTATGCGTTGATGTATGCATATATGGTGCCATTAAAAATTGGTACAGAAAAAAATACACCTAGGTGTATTCTATAAACTATGCTTAAAGTTAGGCGCGGTTTACAGAAAATGCTTAGGGCCCATCCGCATGACTAAATCTAGTCATGGGAATTTACACCAAGTAAAACTCGGTGTAAATGTCGGCATCTTACTTAGGCTTGGAGCAGGTGCATTCTATAACCGTGCACATAATTTTTAGAAATGCCCATCTTAAGTAGAGGAGTGTGGTAGCCGTGTTAGTCCACTCTTAAGGTTATCAATAGAAATCAAACAAAATAAAACATGGAAAAGAAAATAAGATGATACCTTTTTTATTGGACATAACTTAATACATTTCTTGATTAGCTTTTGAAGGTTGCCCTTCTTCGTCAGATCAGAAATAAGCAAATGTGCTAGCTGACAGTGTATATAAGTGAAAACATTCAAGCATTACTATGACAGTCTGACAGGGTGGGAGGATGGGGTGGGTAGGAGGTATGCATGGGGACATCAAAGCATATCATTGATATTCTAACAGGATGGGTGTGGATAGATGAGGGGTGTGGTAATCAACAGAGACATACAGCTTTATGGTTTATAAACTTACAGTAGGTTTTTGGTGGGTTTTGGAGGGCTCCACCACAAATGTAATGTTTAGAGTGGGACATGAGCCTGGGTCCCTTTCACTACAGTCCACTGCACTGACCACTAAGCTACTCCAGGCAGTGTCGTAGCAAGGGCGGGGCAATGGGGGCGGTCCGCCCCGGGTGCACGCTGCTGGAGGGTGCAGAGAGCAGCCGCGCACCTGTCGGCTCCGCTGGTTCCCTGTTCCCTCTGCCCCGGAACAGGTTACTTCCTGTTTCGGGGCAGAGGGAGCAGGGAGCCAGTGGAGCCGACAGGCACGCGGCTGCTCTCTGCACCCTCCAGCAGCCAAGAATGCACCTGGGGGGGCCTTGATGCGCCGGGGAGGGGGTGTCATTGCGCCGGGGGGGGGTGTCGTGCTGCACCTGGGGGAGGCAGTGGCGATCCGCCGCGGGTGGCAGCCGACCTAGGATCGCCACTGACTCCAGGGACCTGCTTGCTGCTCTAATAGGACAGGCTATAACATTTGAAGCTGTCACAGAGCCTGGTATGTACTGTTTCTTTCACATCTTTGGGGAGTAAAGGAGGGAGGGGGTCATGCCTTAATCCCTCCATTAGTCATCTGGTCATTTAGGGCACCTTTTTTTGACTTGGTCGTAATTGAGACAGGTCTAGACCAAAACGTCTATCTTTTAGCCCTGGACATTTTTGCTTTGTTTCATTATGGCAGAAAAACGTCCAAGTTCTGGGAACGCCAATGCAGCAGTTAGGCACCTGACAGTATTCAATAAAGCAGTGGCGTAGCCACAGGTGGGCCTGGGTGGGCCAGGGCCCATCCACTTAGGATTCAGGCCCACCCAACAGTAGCACATGTTTAGTGGTAGCTGGTGGGGATCCCAAGCTCCACCAGCTGAAGACTTCCCCCTGATGGTAACGAAAACGCTATTCTCCATGATACCGGCACCTGCACATGCTCAGTTTTCAGCACATGCCTGCTGCAGACTTCCAAGCGTTTTCCCACCAGTTGAGATATTTTGTTTGGTTGGGGAGGGGGGGGGAGAAGGTGCCCACCCACTTCTTGCCTAGGCCCACCCAAAATCTGTTGTCTGGCTATGCCCCTGCAATAAACTGTGTGCCAAAATAGTTGGAATGCCCATGATTTGCTCATGCCCCTCCCATCTGAACACCCCCTTTACAGTTGTGCACTAGAACACTTAGGTGCCAAGCTCTAGAATAACACCTAAGTGCACTTCAGTGCCTAACTGCCCTTTCATTCCCATTTTGGTGCTTAACTTCTGTTAACTGCCATTCAAGCACTTGTTAATTTTCCACCACTGTTTTTTTAAGGTTGCACTTTTAATAAACTGGTAGGCTTATCTCAATTATTGGCCTGTAGCAGGCTCCTTTCTCTGATGGCATCACAGTTCTGCATTTTCTTGTTGCAGCTATCAATTCCTCTGTATGTATTTTATATTGAAAACTTACTTGAGCAACAGTAATAATCCTGTCTCCTTGTAGTGGTCTGACAGATCTGCATCCCTATAGGTAGATCATTTCTCTTAAATGTGAAATGCATAGTTAGCTATGTAATAGAGACAAAGGAGCATACATGGCAAGAACAAATCCAGAAAGAGTACAGTGAAAAAGTGGTTCCAGGTAGAGGAGTTGGCAGCCACTGCAAGAGAGAAGAAAGAGTTGACAGTTGGTGCAAATAGTTATTTATAAGGAAAGTCTGGGGAAATAGAGAAGCAATTGGTTTTTTTTTTTTATGTGACTGCCTAAAGTGTATGAAATGCTATGCACCTTAGGGATGTAACTCAATAGAATGTCTCGCTTGTACAATGTTGCATGGCACAGCTTGCATCCTTGTGGATATTATGGGAATCATTGGTTATTGCAGAGCTGGCCAAATGCAGATGCTTTATGCTTTTTCTTGGTAAGTAAAAAAACATTGAAAGTAGCAGATCTTCTGTCCCAAGGACGTTGCGAAAATAAGGTTTCCTTGTGGAACATGATTCTTGCTTGTTGGGTCTCTTCAGCTGAAAGGAAAAGTGCAGAAATAGAAGTGGTTTATGCATGTCAAGCTTATGAAAATGATTTCAAGTCTCTTATAGCACCTCATTAACTGTAAGGCTCAGAATTTAAAACAGGAGTGAGTGAAAGTGTATCCTAGCCTGTGTGCTGTGATGGGTTGGGAAGTTGCGACAATAGTGGTGGATGTTCTCAGCCATTTTGGCTTCCTTTGACTCAGAGCGATTTAGCTAAAATAAAGGGACCCGTGTATTAAAAATCTGCAATCAGGAAGATCAAATTTGATTTGAGTTGAAATTAGCTCTGATTCTCCTGTAGGGCTTTTCTCTTTAGCCCGCTTCATCAGATTCAATGTGGAAAATGTGTAGGATTACAATTTATATTTATTTGTTTGTCTTTATTTTCCTCCCCAGGCCTCTTCCTGATCCTTGGCTTGATGCTGTACCCTGCAGGTTGGGGTTCTTCCAAAGCAATGTTTTACTGTGGAAATTATGCGTCTGCCTATAAACTGGGAGATTGTTCGCTGGGCTGGGCTTTCTATACAGCCATTGGAGGGACCGTGCTGACGTTCATCTGTGCAGTCTTCTCAGCACAAGCAGAAATTGCAACATCCAGCGACAAGGTGCAGGAAGAAATAGAAGAGGGCAAAAGTCTGATCTGTCTGCTTTAATCAGACAGGAAAATTATTGACTTATTTTACCTTCAGTGACTTGATGGAGTCATCAACTTTGTTTATCTGCCTCACACTCTTTTGCTTATATGACTAAAATTGTGGATTAAAGCCCCTGAACTATGCAGCGTTTTCCATCACTAGTCCTGTTCTGATTCCAGAAAAACCCAAAAGCAAAGAAGGTGCCTGACCAAATGGAAGAGTTAAAGACATTTCAAACTTTACAGCTTCACTAAATCGTCATGAACAATAAGTGAATTATAACTGTAAATAGTGTATAAACCTTGTTTAGTAGATTACCTAAATTCATCTCCTAACCCTCAATACCACTTTGAAGGATTTTAAAAAAAATAAAGCCAGCCTATTTCTACCGTGTACATAACACAACATTGAGCTTTTCCTCAGAAGTATCCTGTCTGTTCTAGACATCACTGACTCCTACACAAAGCCACTGTCTTGTCATTGATTACAAGTTTTATTACAGCACAAAAGGAATGTAGAGAATATATTGTAATTATGAAAGGAAAACATGGCAATTATGTTCTTGCCAGTCACATCCATGAACTGGAGATAAAACAGTGATGCACATGCTCTTATAGACGTCAGCTGCTGTACGAATTAACAGAGCACTTCAGTGAAGATGGAAGACTGGCAACTTTACAGTGGATTATTTTGTTAGAGATCTTTTTTAAGCACATTAAATTAAGTATGAGATATGTACCACTAGTGGAAATTCTGCTGTGAAGCCTCAGGATTGAGGGAGAGTGCTGTCCAGTTCCAGTGCAGCTGAGAGTACTGGCACTAGGTCAGCTATACAGTCAGAGCATGTGATGTGCTCACTGGCAGTATTTCATCTGCCTTACCACAGTCGCCCTCGCTTTTATTCTCTATAGTCCTCTACTTAGTATTACTCAATACAGTAACGTGGAGCTGCCCAAGCCTGTTCTGCAGACCCCAAAAGCCAGTTGGGTTTTCAGGCTCTCGACTGTGAATGTACGTGAATAGATTTGCATATGAAGAGCTTAGTTCCATAACTTATTAAATACAAGAAGCTTTTTCCAGATAAATGAATTTATTTTCAAGAATTCTAGTTGACCTAAGGAGAGTTTTTTTTCATTGACTATCATATACCTTACAAAGAAATGGCTTTTAGTGCAAATCTCACGTATCCTATGGCTATCTAGGAAAGCAGTTTGTGTCAGATAAGTATTTTTTTTTTTCAAAAATGAGTTTAACATGTTTTTGAACTCACCTCGTCATCTGCTGGGTCTTGTATAGATGCAGCTTGCTCTCATGCAGAGCAAGTGTGGAGATTCTGAAAACCCATCTATCTCCTGGGTTCTAAATACAGATTGGGAAAGCTTGCAGTATGAACTCTTATTCAATAAAGAGATGTTTTTGTTCGTAAGTTTTTAAATGAACATAGATATCCACACCCACATCTTTTGCCAACCATGAAATATGTTTCCAACAAAATAAGGTTTACCTAATTTGTTTTAATTTAGTTGGAATTATTATTATTGGCAGATTAAAATATGTAGGACTAATCTGTTGCACATGTACACATGGTTAACAAAACATTTCCACAGTCTTCCCAATAAACTTGTTCAGGAACACAAGCTCCCCATACCTCCTCCTCACCAAACTTTGTAAGCAGGTATCTGATTAGTTAGAGTCTTGATTTAAAAAAAATTTGATAAAAATGAAGCATCTTAACAATTTGTCTCACTTTCCTATGAAAGGGCCACAGGAGCCATACCATCCATTACCTGATTTAAGTACATTTAAGATAGAAGCAGTTCCCATGTAAACATTGTACAAGCAGTAGAAGCACATACCTGCCCTTCTTCATCCTCCTAAAATGTATGGAGTAACATCAGGAGAAAAGGAGCAAGAGGTCTAGGCGCCCCTCTGGACAGAGGAAAACTCTCACTGTAAGATGTGTTACTGGGAATGATCATCTTGTATTAATATTTGCTCTGCCATCATCAAGCAAGTTTGACAGGGAAGTTAGCCTTTTCGATGTCAATACTCATTACTTTTGTCACAAAAATACAGGAGAAAAAGGCAGTGGGGTACTATGGGGTCTTCAACACCCAGGGTCCAATGTTCTTAATTTGAGCCCCCCCCAGCACACTTCTCGTAATAAAGACCCTCTGTTTTTCTGTTTACAGCCTTCCATGTTCTGCCCCAGTACCCCCCTCTGGCAGATTGCCTGTAGGCCATGGCCATTTTCTGGCTCCTCCTCCCACTGGAAAAATTCTGCTTTCAACATGTGCTTACCCTGCAACTCCCCTCTCACGGTACAGGAAGAAACATAATTGCAGAAGTAGTTTTGGACTGTATTACTGGCCCTCTATATTCAAACAGAATAAGTTAGATTCTGTCACTGAGGGGGTATTAATGTCTTTCTGTGGCAATGTGTAGACTTTGCTAGCAATGAATTCAGTTTATCTTTAAAAAGACTAATTGAAAGGACTTGAAAGTCTGTGGCAGTTTTCTCCATCCTTAAACTAGACCTGTCTAGACCAGGGGTTCTCAAACACTGCTGCATACGCGATTCCCAGGAGTAAACTAGGGTCCAGACGCACAAATATTAACGAGCCAGCAACGTGTGGTTAAGTGAGAACGGAGTTCAGTGAGACATGCACAAAGGGGCTCTGCAGACTGTTTTCCTGTCACAGTAGCAGCTAAGGATAACTGCATGCTGTTATTTAAATGAGCTACTTACCATGCAACACCATTTTCCTAGTGATGCATAAAAAGGACCATCTCCCCTAATGATTAATTTTTAACTGTTGGTCAGGACCTGCCAGTACCGCCTGGTGGCTGGCTGAAGAGAGCTGTGGATCCACCAGTCCTGCCAGGGAAATATTCTATCCTTGATCTCCCATCACTGCCCCTGCTCCTGCCAGTACTATCCCCCCCCCCCCAAAAAAAAAAATAAAAGCCACACAGAGACATCTGAGTGACCCCCCCAAGCAGGGATGCATTGAAACATTGGGCTGGAGTTCCATGTATCTACTGAAACCATCACCCAAGGAATCCATTGGTCAACGATTTCTGTTCACAGGAGCCAGTAGTGTTCTTGAGGCTGGTGAGGTGTGCTCAGAAGATCTCTGTTGATTTTATCTTGAGATTGCAAAATCGGAGCAAACTTGCTGGCTTTCCTCCCGATTACAATTCTGGGTGCTACTTCCCAAGATCTCTTACAGGATGAATCTTACATTCCTTTTGTTTAAATCCTTCCTCTTATAGACCTCTTTCTGACTCCGTCACACGGGGGACTAAAGGTACTTATTTCATATATTAGGTTCTGTATAGTTTCTCTAACCTCCATTGTCACGCAATCACAAGGGGGTGGCATTAGGAGCTGTAATTGAAAACTAATTCCCATAACTACTGCTTTCTGTCCAACACTGAGTGTCACTTGTATGTGATCTACCTTGTAGGCTAAATGTTAGGTAATGAGAAGATGGAATCAATACAAATAGAGACAGAGATAGGTTTAGATAGATAGTTACATTTTATTTCTTACCCAAAGACAAGTCTTCAAGTTGATACAAATACAGACATCAGACAGATTCTGGGTTAATCTGCACAGCGCCCTGCCGTCTGAGAGAAGCGTTGGGGAGGACTCCAAAGCTAAGGCAAAATCTCCCCTCTTTTATACACAAACCTCTCCATAGAAGTGAATGGTGAGAAACCTTGCTCCTAATCTTTCTCACTTTCTGAGATCATACTTTCCCACGCGTCTTATCAGCATGTTTTGGGAACAAGTTGTTTTGTTTTTTCTCATCGTGCGGTTTGAGATAACAGTTTCACATCTCCCTGTTGCAATACTTTTCACACCATCTTATGAACTCTGCATGACCTCTGTATCATTTTATACAAAACTACTAAGCTCCATTTTATTCATCTGATCCATCATTCTTTCATTACAGATGCTGATTTAAATTAAAAGTTGTACCAGTTTGTGTCAGGACTCATTGTTCAGACCTGCTTTTTGCAGATTGTCAAATATTAAATCATTTACTTGTTGTTTGGCCTAGTCAGTACTTTTTCAGTTGTTGTAGGCTGCATAGCTTTGGCCATCACTATTCCAGTGGTAGCCTTAAAGCCCGGCCATATATTAACACTTTCCTTAGCATTTATTAAGTGTGGATTGAGGAAAATAAAAAAAAGGGTTAAAAACTGATTTCATACACACAGCTTGTATGTGTGTATGAAAGCCATATGCAGGGCAGTCATGCTTAGTGATTGCCTGCTCTGCACATGCTCAGCAGACCAATTGGCTACCCCCCCCCCCCCCCCCCCCCCCCCCCACTGAGCTACTCACTGTCTTTTTGAGCAGCTTATTTGCATGAAATTTCCTACATGAATAGCTGCTTTTTTCCAAATCGGTAAGCTGCAACGGGGATCGGAAAGGTACGGGCTTTTTGCGGGGAGTTTAATGCATCTCCCTCTAGAAGTTTCTCCCCCTTCCTACCTAAGTTTTATCTTCACACCCTGCTGTTCTGTACTGATTAGTTATCTTTTCTCAAGTCTGTACTGTTATTCTGATTCCTGTTAAAATGTATAAGAGGGTTTAGGTGCTGAAAGAAGGTGCTGTGTAAAGTCTTCCATCAATACTGTACCACATACTGAAGCCCACGTCATCCAAAAGTCACTTTAAGTGAACTCCATCTCTGTTTCAGCTTTGTCTGCCACTCCTGTCACACAACCAGCCACTTCTCAGGGAGGCTCAGCCTCACAGTTCAAGAACCACTGGTTTAAACATAATGTACCGTTTTTCTGAACATTTTTATTTCCTGTGTTTTATTTTTTTATTCAGTGGATTATAGTTTTCCAGTACATAGTGCAATGACAAATTATTTTGTAGAAGCAGGAACTGTTAACAGCAGGGGCGTATCTGCGTGGGGCCTCAGGGGCCTGGGCCCCCGCAGATTTCGCCCTGGACCCCCCTACCGCTGCCAACCCTCCCCCTCCGTTGCTCGCCTACCTTCGCTGGCGGGGGACCCCAACCCCCGCCAGCCGAGGTCCGCGTCCTCCTGCCGCTGCCGGCTGCCTTTGGTCCTTTAATTCTTCCATTGAAGCTGGCGCCGACGAAAGTTTCTTTTGAGTCTGACGTCGCTGCACGTTGTACGTGCAGGACGTCAGACTCAGAAATTGTTTCTGAGTCTGACGTCCTGCACGTACAACGTGCAACGTGCAGCGACGTCAGATTCAAAAGAAACTTTTTCGTCGGCGCCAGCTTCAATGGAAGAATGAAAGGACCAAAGGCAGCCGGCAGCGGCAGGAGGACGCGGACCTCGGCTGGCGGGGGTTGGGGTCCCCCGCCAGCGAAGGTAGGCGAGCAACGGAGGGGGAGGGTTAGCAATGGCAGCGGCTGGGGGGAGGGGGATCGGCAATGGCGGCGGCGGGGGGGGGGGGGCTATAATGTGCCCCCCCTCTCTGGCCCTGGCCCCCCCTACCGCCGCAGTTCAGATACGCCCCTGGTTAACAGTAAAAGGGTATGAAAAATTAGAAGAGAGAGGCAACGCAGAAGCAGTCAGATTTGCAATACTGGAACAGGCTGTTCTACAGCGTGAAAGCTCTGCTAAAGCTGCTGCAATAGAAAAGAAATGCAGGGTTGCAGCAACGAAGGAAAAAAATCACTAACATTACGACTGCAAAGCCATCGTGGCCTGCGATCCTGTGGCTTTAGATTGACATGGGTTTTGCACTAAGACTGTACAGAATACAGCAGATATTACTTTGAAAACCTCAATAGAGAGTAACAAGAAATAAATACAATATCGCTGTGCAACCACATTTCTTAAAGCTAGTCCTGCACACATGTGCCTCCTAGCTTCAACTGCCATCTGCATGCACTGAACTCAAGTGGTTTGTGACTGGGAAATGGCCTGCGCTTTGTATTTGGCATTCTGTCTCCATGTGAAAGATTTTGGATTTGAACCATATGCTTGTTCACAGAAGACCTATTCACTAGCAACAACAACAAAAAAAAGTGGATTCTGCCTACAAAGGATTCTATTCAGCAATCCTTTAATAACCCGTAGACTGATAAAAAAAAATATTTAAGCAAATAAGCAGAAACTGTTGCTGAACTGGGAACACATAAGGAGCAGATTAAATGGACAATAGACTGAGAAGACAAGCAAGAAACCCTTTGATGCTTTTTATGTACAGTATTTTGGGTTAGCTGTCCAGCAATTGCCAAAGTTGCCTTCTAGCTTATGGATGTTTCCTACAGCATGTTTACTGAACTTTAAAGAAGATAATTTTAAGTTGCAAGCTTTCCCAAAATGGAATAGATTTGTCCTTACATTTGAAACGTGTAACAAGTGTTACAGCATGTTCTGCTTTTACTTCCCTGCACGGACTCGAACTGTTTGCCATGGATTCCGTCACACTTGTGTGCTCTTAAGTCACTCTCAACCAGTTGTGACCTAATGACTTGATTTTTGTATAGGCCTATTTTTGAACCACTTGTGGTTTGATAATCTTTGTATTACCAAAAGTGCCATAGACCTATTTGAGCTGTAACCTATTTAAAATATGTATGCACATGAATGTGTGTGATGTGCAATAATAAGGGTGTGTGTTTAGAATAAAAGAAGTGGGATACTTTGAAAAAGGGCTTGGTCAGTCAGGTGAAAGACTGAGCATGCAAATGGTATAGGATCCCCATTTCCCAGTGTCACATACGCGCTAAAGGATCAGATTTGCTGGGAGTTAGATTTATGAAAATTGGATCTAATTTAGGATGATAATTTAGATGTGATTAAAAAGCAGAAATGTTTTGATTGAACGTACAAATCCATGTGCCATATTACTTGTGTAACAAGTGGAAATATCAAATTTATAAATGGAATCCTTCCAAAAATAACCTAAAGAGACCCTAGAATAGCACTTAACGGAGTTCACCATCAGATTAGAAAAGGAACAGGAAATCTAATTCTGAGAGCTTATTGGATCCTTTAGCAAACTAAGTTGACACCAAGATCTCATACTGTTTTCCAGGCCTTTCCCATCTGCTTAAATTGCAGGTTCTGGAACATGTTTTTCCTGCCGTCAAAGTGTCTTCCCCTTTCTTTGAAGGTTCTACACGTTATAAATTCAGCACCTGGAGGGAGATGTATTGAAGTTTTTGTTCCATTGCAAAACCTGGACCAGATATATTGCTAAAAATAGCATGGAAAAAAGTCAAAAAAATAAGGAAATGATTGTTCTAATGTAGTAAGTAGCTTTGGCCCATCAGACCATGTATCTTCCTCCCCTATTTTACTACAGTAAATGGTACCTTCATCTCCTCTCTAACAGTGCATCTGCAGTGTGTTGCTAACTCAGAGTCGAGGGTGTGGTGTTCCTAGTGGCCTACAGCTGGCAGTGGCATTTGGCACCTCTACTGTAAAAATTGTTTCAGGGCTATAATCTAGAAATATCAATGTCCATCTATAGCAAAGCTTTCCAAGCCTGTCCCGGGGACCCCAGAGCCAATCAGTATTTCAGGATATTATCTAATAAATATGCACGAGACCAATTTGCAACAGGGTTTCCACTGCAAACAGTTTGATCTCATACATATTTATTGTGGATATCCTAAGAACCTGATTGGCTGTAGGGTCCCCAGGTTTGGAAAGCCCTGAATGATAGAAGAGCAAGGCTTAGACTCTCAACATTTTTAATGGCTTATGGTGCTGTTTGTAGATTTTTATTTTTTTTATTATTATTATTGGGGAGGGGGAGAAATGTTTGTACCATCTGTGTATTTGCCGATTTAAAATATTTCTTCTCTCAGCTTTCACACCAATTGTCCTTCCCAGGGTTACTGCACAGAACGGCATCTACCCTGCAGCACTAGAGAAAAATGAAGTTAACGATTTAATTTTCCTGAAGATGTGCATTTTTCAGCTGGTTTGTAAAAGCACAGCTGTGGAAAAAAACTGCGTAAAATACATTGGAAAAGATATTAAAAACCCAATACATTAAATCATGTTGAACTAATTTGCGTGACTTGTTTAATCTTTTTTTTGTATGTTCATGTTGGATCTAACAAGAAGCTCCCAGTCTCGTTTATTTTTTTAATGCTTTCCCACCAGTATAAGTACATAAACATCGCCATGCTGGGACAGACCAAGAGTCCATCGAGTCCAGCACCCTGTCACCGACAGCAGCCAAAAGAACAAGCAATTTGTCCCGCCCATCCTAGAAATACTGTATTATTCCCTTGTCCATTCAATAACATTCTATGGCTTTTTCCTCCAGGAAGCTGTCCAACCCTTTTTTGAAGTCCGCTAAGTTAACCGCCTTAACCACCTTTTCCGGCAGCGAATTCCAGAGTTTAACCGCGTTGAGTGAAGAAATATTTCCTCCGATTCGTGTTATGTTCATGTTTACTTTGACCATATAGAAATAAAAGTTACTAGATTAAAATATTGGTAGTTACACAAGTAATTGTACTTCGTCAGTATTCCATAAGTTGCATGCTCAAATTCCGGATCACACAGCTCTAAATGGGGGGGGGGGGGTTATGTACCCGGGAGGAGCATGGGCAGGTTGGGGACGTGTCAGGCAGTTATAGACACAGGTTATACAATGCTAGCATTTGACTAGTGTAAGTGCTCATACCTAAAGTTAGGCGCATAAATGCAGACTAAACAAAAAGGAATCATGTATGGAAAGAGAATGGAATTAAACAGACTTAGTGGTGCTTAGATGGCAACTCTACTATTTGGGAGGCAAAGCCAGTACTGAGCAGAATTCTATGGTCTGTGCCAGGAAAAGGGCAAAGACAAATCAAAATCAAGTATACAGATGTAGTATCGCATTTATCTTGTTGGACAGACTGGATGGACCGTACAGTCCATCTGCTGTCCTCTACTTTGCTATTGTGTTATGTACGTAGTATTCTGTTATAGAATCCGCACTTAGTGTGCATCATGCCAGCACCTAACTTTAGGGCAATCTATTGAGGATTACCCCCTTAGGGGTAAGCGCAGATTCTATAAAAGCACTTACATGCATATTTGCCATTATAGAGTACTAGCTTAAGTGTCCAGCACCTAACTGATGTCAGTTATGCCCATAAGTTGCTTGCACCAATCCTAGGCACACCCCCTGACTGACCTATTCCTCTCCCATGTTCACAACCCCTAGAAGTTGTGTGCAACTTCTAGAATACTGACTAAGGACAGTTGCATGCAGGGGCAGAGTGGTCTGGGCCCCCTGCATAGCCACTGCCCAATACACACCCTACCATCACACTGATGCCCCCTACCACCACAGCAGATGCCCCCCACTGCCCCGGTCCTACCTGAAGGGGTGGGGGAGGGGAAACATGTTCTTTCCTGCCTGCTGCGCTGCTGTTTTTTCAAAAGGGCGGCCGAGACTTCCCGTGGTAATCTCATGGGTCTGGTCAGTCTCGTGAAACGTCTGCAGGGAGTCTCAGCTGCCATTTTTAAAGTATGGCGGTGCTGGGAAGGGGGAATAGCAGCACAACGGGCAGGAAAGAACATGTTTCCCCCTCCCCCCCCTTTAGAGGCCACTAGATCACCAGCGCCACACCTTTAAAAGGTAGGACCAGGGAGGGCTGTAGTGAGTGGCAGGCATCTGGGCAGAGCCTCTGGGCCCTTGGGCACTGCCCAGTTGCCCAAATGGTCAGTCTGCTCCTGGTTGCATGCATAACTGCTAATTTGTGACAATTTGCACTAATTAAAGCCATTTATGGCCTATTATGCTTAAGACTAATTAGCTCCTCATTATTAAAGTACTACTAATCATTTCTATTGTGCTATTAGACACGCAGCGCTGTACACATTATATGCAGGTACTTTCTATGTTCCTAGAGAGCTAACAATCTAAGTTTGTTTTATACCTTGGGTAATGAAGGGTTAAGTGACTTGCCCAATGTCACAAAGAGCTGTAGTAGGACTTGATCCCAGTTCATCAGGAATAAAATCCGCTGTACTAACCACTAGGCTATTCCTCCATATAGCTGGCCATATTCTATAACTTGCACATGCTAATTTGCCCTCTAAGGGCCAGATTCTATATGGCGCTCAAAATTGAGCACACAATTTAATTAATGAGCAAAATAGCAGTAATAATTGGGCCCTAACTAATTTTTCCATTAATTGGTAAAAATGTGGATTTATGAGTGCATCTTGTTAAGTGCTATTCTATAAAGATGTGTTCATAAATCCTTTAGCGCACAACTGAAGAGGCAGGGGTGAGTCGAGGTCATTACTAGAGATGCACACTATATTGTGGAATTCAGGGGATCCATCCTTAATTTACATGCCAGGTATTACACCACCTTTCAGTCGGTGTAAATGCTTGAGCTTAAAAGTTGGACGTGGATCCCGGAGGTACACACTATTCTATAAAGGGTGCCCAACTCAGAGCACTGTTTATAGAATAACACTGAGTGTGCTTTTTGTTCAGTGCCCAAATTTGGGCACCATTTATAGAATCCCTCCACCTAGGTGTAAATGCGAATGCGCAACTTATAGAATTAGCGAGTTAGTGTATTGTGCATTACTGATAGCATGGTCACATCTGCACTGTCAGTAATGCACCAAGGGGAAAGAAATGGAAAAAAAACAGAACGCCCCAGCTTCCCCAAATAATGTATGCATCACCTCCCCTCACATGACCACCATAGCTGTTTCCCAAAATAAATGTGGGGTCTGTTGATGTTACCAATTAAAAAGGAGAAAGTCCTGCCATTTCTGGCCCAGGAAGGATTTTAAAGTCCGTGTCACCTACCAAATAAGCAGGAAACCTCCAGAAGCAGGGTAGCCAAGCATACCCAGCCAAGTTCAGTCCAATACACACCAACGCATGGTCTGAGACCTCCATTGGTCCTATTTCAGCTGTTCACACTAAGGGAAAAGAGGACTGGGACACCAGAATATAGTCAATGAGGGACAAAGTCTGATGCACCTGAGACAAATGTGTGTAATCCCACTCAGTTAGATGGTATAACCTTCAAGGATCCACCAATCCCAGGGCCAAACATAAGTAGGGTATTCCCCAGGTTCTGTGTCCCCCTGTCCACCAGTCCTTCCACCAGTTCTGAAGTAAGCGCGAGCAGTTTCCCGTGGTAGACAATTTTCTATTTTCTACCACGGGGAGCGTTCCCAGCGGTAATCAGCAGCATGGCCGCATTGCCGTGCACTGCCTGATTACCGTAAAATAGTGCGTGAACCCTTCCTGCCTTCTAAATAGGTGGCAATAAGGGCTCAGGCAGTAAATAACCTCACACAACTTATAATATTAGCACACTGCCATTTACTGCCCTATTTTTAAAAAGGCCTTTTTCAAGCTATGGAAAAAATGGCCCAGCGTGTGCCAATTTCATGCACCAAAACTAGCACAGGCCACTTTTTACTGTGACTTAGTAAAAGGGTCCCTTAGTGTGAAATCCAGCCTTTTTTTTTTTTCTTGTATTAATCAAACTTTAGGGTATACTTGACTCATTGAAAGAAAGCTCAATGAGTACAGCACCATTCTTACTAAAAGGTACACAGCATTTGCTAAGAATTACAAAGACATATACCTTATAAAGGGGGACATTCACTAACAGGAAAATATTTATATTGTTTTGTACCTTTGGCAAAAAGTATCAGCCCATTTTTCTGCATCTATGCAAACCTTAAAAATGTGTGTGTGTGTGGGGGGGGGGGGGGGGGTTCTGGGGAGGAGGTATATGCTTTAGATTAGACTTTGTACTCCTTTTCAAAATTGCCTCCATTCCATTTTGACAATAGTCTTATCTAAGTAATCCTTTAGAATTTAGTTAAAAAGTCATGTGAACTCAAAATGGCCTTTTGTAGTGGTTTGCACACAAGAAGTTCATTGTATTTACATCTTCCACCCCCTCCCCCCCAATTGACTTGTAGGTTGGGAATCTGTGTTTAGTCAACACCTCAAAGGATTATAAAACAAAGTTTGTATCCAAAGGGTGTTTTTGAAGCTTTTTCTGATAGATTTTAATAAGGGAGTTTAGCAATGTGGCACTTGCATGTGTCTATCTTACTAAAATAATCTGCCAGTTTAAAAAAAAAAATGGAAAACACCTGTATTTCAATTCTCTTACAAGTATTTACATTTCTGTGGTTTTTAGGAGACCTTTATTTAACAATATCTTTATTGGAATTTTCAACAACATAACACAAATACACCAAATTATGTTCAAAGCATGAATTAGTTGTATATTCCCGAATCTATTGGTTTATTTAGTTTACATTTTACATCCTTGGAACCCTCCTCTCCTGTCCCCTTACCCTACCCCTGTCACCATCCAAGTCATCCCCTCTGATTTTAACACTTAATATCCCCCTTCCCTCCATATTTCCTCCCCACTTCAGATCTGCAAGATGTTTAGAATCACACTTCCTAGACTAATAGCTACTAAGTTCAAAAATGGTTTCCGTGTCTGTAGAAAGCTTTTCTTTGCTTTGCTCCCCAGTCCCCACAGATATTGAGAGTCCTATGCCTGGTATAAAAAGTGCTATTCTGTAGTTACTAGTAAGACCAAGTAAGGTGGGTAAGATTGTGCCTGTCCTGCTGTGCAGGTTAATCTCCTCTCACATGCTTTCATTGAGGGGTAAATTTCAAACAAAAGACTAGAAGGGAATCTGTGGAATTGGTCAACTGGGCTTTTTTCCATTCTGTATTTGAAACCAATTCTGGGATGAGAGTAAGCTATGATGTATAACATGGAACGAAGATTTTTTTTTGTTTGCAGTGTTGAAGTACAAAAGAACTTGTCTGCAAAGTCATTTAAACATAAAAAAATGATGAGTATAAAGCTTGGCACTTTTTAAAATTAATTTGAAAAAATTAAATAAAGAGTAATCAATAAAAGCACCTGTGTGGGAAATGTATACTAAATATACATTTCTATATGTAATTTTATTGTCTAAGGAGCCTTCTCATATTAGTGAAAAGATAAAAAGTTAGGTTAAATAGTCCCATGCGCAAAAGATTACTGAAGTTGGAGATTTATCTGAAAGGGAAGAATACAAAAAAATGACTCAATAGCCATCTATAAAAGGACTTTGTTAAGCCCAAGTATAGTCAAGGACTGGAACAAGCTGCTAGGAGGCTGGTAGATTCTCCATTGCTGAAAATGCAGAAGATTAGATTAAATGTTTGTGGAAGTTAACAATCGGTGGATCTTGTCTGCTAGTACTAGATGTCTTCTTGTTTTCCTTCCACCCTATCCAAGATTCTAATGGAACTATTTCTAGAAAAAATTACAATGTAAGAAGCAAGCACCGTAGATCAGACATAATTATGGCAAGAAATTATTTGTTAATATGATTTAAAAAAAAATCAAACAGGAAGGAGAATGAGAGAATTCTTTGATAGACAGACAAAAGGGAAAGAAGCTTTTGAAGCCATAAAACATGTGAAAATCTGAATGTGCTGAAATCATCAAGATCAAAATTGAATAGATCTACACCCTGGAAAGGTAAAACACAAACTTAGATTGTGAGCCCTCCAGGAACAGAGAAATACCCACTGTACCTGAATGTGTAACTCACCTTGAGCTACTACAGAAAAGGTGTGAGCAAAATCTAAATAAATAAATAAAACTAGTAGTACAAAACCGATAAATGCTTTTCAGTTTCGCACAGCAGGGGCGTAGCTATGGGCCCGCCCAAAAGCAGAATCCCAACACCTCTGTGTCTTCCAATCCTCACCCTCTCCCACCCCCGCCGCAGCGCTTGCACTTTGCTATCGGCGCTACCTGACAGCAACTCACAGATGCGGCGCCAATGTCCTGCTCTGGGGCCTTCCCTCTGCCGCGCTGATGCAACTTCTTGTTTATGCAGGGCGGGATGCAGCAGAGGGAAGACCCCGGAGCAGAACATCAGTTGCACGTCTGTGAGTTGCTGTCAGGCAGTGCCGATAGCAAAGTGCAAGCGCTGCTGCAGGGGTGGAAGTGTGAGGTGCAGGAGCAGGACGCCGCGTCTGTGAGTTGCAGCACCAATAGCGTTAAATGCAAGCGCTGCGGTGGGGGTGGGAGAGGGTGAGGAAGACAGTGGGGTGCTGGCCCTGCAAGGTGACTGGGCTGAAGGGAAGAGAGAGGTGTTGGACTTGTTAGGGGGGTAAGGAAGATGCGGAGGTGATGGCCCGGGGAGGGGAGGGGCCTGAAGGGAAGAGAAAGGTGCTGGACTTGCAAGGGGCAGGGGGTTGGAGGGAAGGGGACAGGTGCTGGATTTGCACGGGGGGTTGGAGGAAAGGGGAGGGGTCCTGGTTATGCAGGGGGGTTGGAGGGAAAGGGGAGATGTGCTGGATATGCAGAGGGTTGAAGTGAAGGGGACAGGTGCTGGACATGTAAGGGGGCTGGATGAAAGGGAGAGAGGTGCTGGCCATGCAGGGGATGGCTGAAGGGAAAGGAGAAAGATGTGGACCTGCAAGGAGGGCTGGATCAAAGGGACAAAGGTGCTGGACCTATGGGAGGGGTTAGAAGGAAGGGAGAGAGATGCTGGACAAGGGGATAAAGGAAGAGAGGGTTAAATGCTGAACCCACAGTGGGAGAAAGAGCCAGATGCATAAGGGGAAGGAAAGAGAGAGGAAGACAAGCTGGTTGAGGTGGGATCACAGAAGAGAGGGACACATTGATGTGGAGGAGGGAGAAAGGGGACAAAGGGAGGTGTACAGATACAGAAGGGAGATGATGGGCATTAGGTGGGAGCATGAGGACAGGGACACAAATGTGAGATGCTGTATGGGGATGGCATATGGGCACAGAGGGGCAATGCCTCACAAGGAGGGGGAGGGGGATATGGAATAGATACAATGCTGGACACTAGAGGGGGGTATATGGAATAGAAATACAATGCTGGACACTGGAGAGGGGGATATATGGACACAGACGGGAGGAAAATACCAGGCAATGGAGAGAATAGGAACACAGAAGGGATATGCTAGGCATGAGGTGCATAGGTGCACAGAGGAATGATGATGGATGAGGGGATATGAACACAGGGGAGGAGTGGCCTAGTGGTTAGGGTGGTGGACTTTGGTCCTGGGGAACTCAGGAACTGAGTTCAATTCCCACTTCAGGCACAGGCAGCTCCTTGTTACTCTGGGCAAGTCACTCAACCCCCCATTGCCCCATGTAAGCCGCATTGAGCCTGCCATGAGTGGGAAAGCACGGGGTACAAATGTAACAAAAAGAAAATACTGGACAAGGAAATATAGGAAAACAGAGATGGGAGATGGATGATGGACATGGAGAAAGACCCTGGCAAGTGAGTTAAGAGACGATAGAGGGAAGCAGAAACCAGAGACTTGGACCAATATGATTTGAAAAATAAAATGACCAGACAAATAAAAGGTGCAAAAAAATATTTTATTTTCAATGTTGTGAATATAATATGTTGGATTTGGAATGTACATCTTGATAGAGTTGATGTTAAACATGGCTGGAGTCCAGGACAGAAATCTAGGAAAGGACTCTAAAGTCCCAGGCTATGCCTTCAGCTTCCAGCAGGCGGGCTTGCTGTGGCCAGGGAACCAAGCACAATTGCCCTAGTTTCAACCCCTAACACCATTCCTGGCATGTGCCATCTTTATATTTTGTACAGGAGGAAATGCCTTTCTTTCTTGTTTCTCTGGTGTTGTACTACATGCAAGGTCTGGTTTCTTGGGGTTCCTATTTAATTTTTATTTCTAGAGTTTGTGGTCACTTAGTCACACACAGAGAACACAAATGCCAAATACAGAATGAAGTATTCTGTTAGCATGAAGTTTCTATGTAGCATTCTGTAGTAATTTGGCTTATTCAGCTTCCCTGATAAATTTATTTGTATTTTAGGACCCCACTATAATATTTAAGGCACTTTCTTTTCATAGGTAGGATCCTTGTTTTTGGAAGTTAGTGTTGGCATGGTAGATTTGCTCTAGGTTCTGAATGGCATTTGTTTTATAGATTTTTTTAATTAATTTATATGTCTGTTGTTGAGATTATACTAGAAACCAACATTTCTTTGTATGATGAGTTTTATGGGGAAATGTCTTTGGTGTGCTCTCTATCCATTGTTGGTGGAGGGCCAGGAGGTTTTCTGGATGAAGAATGTGTTTGGCTTCAAAACCATGTGTGTGTTGGAGAACCATGGCTCAATGGGGCTGAAGAGTGCAGTCTATTGCGCTTCCCTTAGTTCTCAATTGGCCTGCAGATTGCAACCCTCATTGAAGTTATGGGGAGTGAGGTAGAGGTCGAGCATGGAGTGGGGTAGGGATAGAGCATGGGTGCATCGTTGCTGTTTTTTCTCTTTCAAAAAAGTTGGCAACTCTAGTGCCACCCATCCAATCTGTTGGCCCACCCAAAAATTGCCTTCTGGCTACGCTACTGTGGCTCAGAAACACCACAGTGGAGGTGACTAACAGGCTTATTTTTGAAAGTGATCGCCGGCCATCTTCCGACATAAATCGGGAGATGGTCAGCGATCTCTCAAAAGCGGTCAAATCAGTATAATCGAAAGCGACTTTTCTGACAGCATTGCTGCTTTCCCGTCACCTCGCCAGCGAAAGTTCAAGGGGGCGTTGGCGGCATAGCAAAGGCGGGACATGGGCAGGCATGGGCGTGGTTACTAGATGGCCGGCTTTTGCAGAGAATGGAAAAAAAAGCGGCGTTCATCAGTATTTCGCCGGGTTTACTTGGTCCTTCTATTTTTCATGACCAAGCCTCAAAAAGGTGCCCCAACTGACCAGATGACCACCGGAAGGAATCGGGGATGATCTCCCCATACTCCCCCAGTGGTCACCAACTCCCTCCCACACTAAAAAACACAATTATAAACATATTTTGCTAGCCTCTATGCCAGCCTCAAATGCCGTACCCACCTCCATGACAGCAGAATGTGTTCTATCCTCTGACAGACTTTCCCTGGTTATGATGTGGCTCTCAGGTGAGTGTGACACCTTTTCTGTTAGGTGCACTGCAGAGTCACATCAGCAATGCATTATAGTGGGTGTAGAGTAGTGGGCTCTACTCCCATGGTGCTTTTCCCCCTGCTAACTGGGTCAGAATGTGTCCAGTTTTGTTTCCAGTAGTCCATGAGGTAGTGGCCATTTTTGTAAGCCAGTTTTAGATCCCTTTCATGTGTTACCAGTGGAGTGCTGGTAAATGTTTAACAACAGGCTCTCTCCCCGGTCCCCCTCTGCGCCCCCCCGGTCCCCCTCTGCGCCACCCCCCAAATTGCAGAGCTGGCTATAGCCGGGGGGGGGGGGGGGTTGGCAATGCATTACTCCAGGAAAACAAAATTAAATGATCCCAGGTTCCAATCTAATTCATGATTAATGTGCGATAAATGCCATAAATAAGTAAATAAATATAAACTTTTAATGTTGAGCACCTGATTCTCAAAGTGAACATATTCCAAACACTATAATGAAAATAAAATGATTTTTTTCTACCTTTGTTGTCTGGTGACTGTTTTCCTGATCATGCTGGCCCAGTATCTGATTCTGCTGCTATCTGTCCTCTTAACTCAGTTTCCAGGGCTTCCTTTCCATTTATTTCTTTCCTTTCCTCCTTTCTTCTTCATTTCTGGTCCTCAGCTTCTGCCTATTTTCTTCATCCATGTGCAGTTTTTCTCCTCTCTTCCTTTTCCCTCATCTCATCTCCTTCCTCACTCTTCCCTCCCCTCCATCCATGTCCAGCATTTCTTCTCTCTCCCCTCCTCTCCCCTGCCCTCCATGATCCACCCATGTCCAGTGACCCTTCTCTCCCCCTGCCCTCCATCCACCCATGTCCAGCGACCCTTCTCTCCCCCTGCCCTGCATGCACCTATACACAGTGACCCTCCTCTCCCCTGCCCTGCATGCACCCATACCTAGCGACCCTTCTCTCCCCTCAATCCACCCATGCCCAGCGACTCCCTTCTCTACCCTGCCACCCCCTCCCGAGTTGTTAGCAACCATGGTGCGATATATAGAATCCAGGAGCATTTGTGGTGGAATCTCACAGCAACCTATAACAAGTGATTACCATATTCAGCTGGCAATCTCTCTCCTTATGTGCTCAAACAAATTGTTAGTTTTCCATGCTGCTGCATTACTCTAACTAGAAACTTTCAGACTGTCTGAGGCAATTACTTCTTAGCCTCTTTCCTGTTTAACAGTTGCCAGGTCGTGTTCTCATAATTGTAAAGCAGCTAATCGATTTTTGCACTTCAGATGTATGATTTTATGCTATTTTTCACTGAAGCATATCTTCCAAATCCTTGATCAGTCTTTCTTGTCCTTTCATTATTTTCCCTCTTGCCTGATACATAAACCTAATACAGATTTTTGTCTCATCTGAAAATTACAATATTTTTTCCTCAAATCCCTCTGCGGTCTCACTAAGGAAAAAAAGAAGGAAGTTCCAGACAAACAAAGCCTTGTCCTTCTAATTCTTCGGGGCAGCAGGCAGTCTTGCCTGCCCGCTACCAGTGCTGACTCTCCCATCGGTTCGTGCTTCAAAATGGCCACCGAGACTTAGAAGGGTGGCCTCCAAGACTTCAGCAGAAGTCTCGGTGGGCATTTTTAAAGCGCAAACCGGCATCGAGGGAGAGTTAGTGGTGGCAGCGGGCAGGCAAGACTGCCTGCCCCGAAGAACTCAAAGGACAGGTCGGTGAAGAATGGATCCGGAGGAAGGGAGGAGAGCCGGCTCGCGGGTTTTAACAACCGGCTCGCAAGCCGGAAGAAATGTTAACAACCGGCTCTTGCGAGCCAGTGTGAGCCGGCTCCAGCACACCACTGTGTGTTACCCATGTTAGAGAACTTAGTTATTACCTTGAATGTTGCTGAAAGAGGGCATTGTACACCATTCTGCAGCTCTGACCTACTGCTCATCTCAGTACCAGGGAGACTCTTTGCCAGTGGGGCACAACCTCTGTGAGTAAACGTGCTTATTCAAATAAAGGACTTTTTCAAAGAGATTAGTCTTCAGGTGTCAACTGGTGTGCCAAGGTTATACAGCAGCAACAAGTCCTAGAGGCCTGCGTGTATGCAGGTCCTTGGAGCACATTTAGTGGGTACCGCAGTGCACTTAAGGCAGGTGGACCCAGGCCCATCCCCCCCTACCTGTAACACTTGTGCTGGTAAATGGGAGCCCTCCAAAACCCACTGTACCCACATGTAGTTGCCCCCTTCACCCCTAGGAGCTACGGTAGTGGTGTACATTTGTGGGTAGTGGGTTTTGGGGGGGTTGGGGGGCTCAGCACCCAAAGTAAGGGAGCTATGCATGTGGGAGCTTTTTCTGAAGTCCACTGCACTAATCCCTAGGGTGCCCAGTTGGTGTCCTGGCATGTGAGAAGACCAGTGCACTACAAATGCTGGCTCCTCCCACGACCAAATGCCTTGGATTTCGCCAGGTTGGAGATTGCCAGCATTTTTTTCCCATTATCGCTGAAAAACAAAACTGGCCATTTCAAACCCGGCGAACTCTGGCATTTGGCCGGGCTAAACCGTATTATCGAAAAAAAAGATGGCCGGCCATCTTTTTCGATAATACGGTTCCGGCCAGCGACGTTCTATTTCGCCGGCGACGTTCGATTATGCCCCTCTAAGAGAACAAAGATGTCTTTATTCAAAATCATCAATCTAGCTAACATGACATTAGGATTGACTGCTAGCACTTAGGCTCTGACATACTGTGTGAATCATGGGACCAGGGTTCAAATCAACCACCTCAGTATCGCCTGCGTGGTCATCAAAATGCGGAGTTCCCCAAGGATCGCCTCTATCCCCGATCCTTTTCATTCTTATGATGATTCCTTTGGCTAAATCCCTATCCAAGTCTGGTCTAAACCCCTTCATCTACACAGATAACGTCACCATATTCATCCCTTTCCAATCCAACCTTGCAGAAATCTCTGATAAAATAATCTCTGGCATAAACATCTTAGCCTCCTGGGCTAACGCTTTCAAGATGAAAATGAATAAAGAAAAAACTCAATGTTTAATCCTCTCATCACAACACTCCACTCTACTCCCAACCACCCTAATCACCCCAGACGTTACAATCCCAATATCCGACAATCTAAAAATCCTAGGAGTAACGTTAGACAACCACCTAACTCTAGAAACTCATGCAAAAGCCATAACGAAGAAAATGTTCAACATGATGTGGGTACTGAAAAGAGTGAAACCATTCCTCCCCCTAAAAACTTTCCGTAATCTGGTACAATCCACAGTACTCACCCACGCTGACTACTGCAACAGTATCTTCATTGGCTGCAAAGCCCAAATCCTGAAAAAACTCCAAACCGCCCAAAACATGGCAGCCAAACTCATTTTTGGTAAATCACAATTCGAAAGCGCAACACCACTCCATGAAAGACTCCATTGGCTCCCTATCAAAGAACGAATAAACTTCAAAGTCCACACACTGATCCACAAGATCCTCCACAGAGAATCTCCAAGTTGCATGACCAATCTGATCGACCTTCCAGCCAGGAACGGGTCCAAATCCTCTCGAACATATCTCAATCTTCACCATAGGCGGTCGGTGGCCCAACTGTTTGGGGAGGCTAAAGGGGGCGGGGTTTACATCTATAATTGTCTGACAACACAGAAAAAAAATAAGTAAAAATAAGTCACAATTAATACCTTTTATTAAATTTAGATATTAAATATGTATCATATATCAAAGAATAAAGTGGTTGCTCAAAGCATGTACTAACCACAATTGCTCAACTACAAAACACTATGCACAAATTTGTGCAAAATCACACTCATAAACCTTACTGTAACATAACACTGGGCAGACCCTAATAAACCAATATACCACCCATACGGAAAATGCAGACCGTCAACAATATGAAACAAGGGATCATAATATCACAATTCTCATGTAGAGCCACAAAACACCCTTTTAGGGTGGAAAGTGTTCACAATGAGCTCCTTTTATGAACGACTATATGTAGATCCTTCAAGAGGTAGTGTGTCATGATTTAGGCTCTAAAACCCTTTCTGATGATTTGGTGCCACCTCAGTAAGGCCACAATCTCTCCACTGCAAAACACTATACACAAACTTGTGCAAAAACACACTCATAACCTTACCAAACCATAACAGTACTAATTCCAAGGACAGGACGAGCTACAACCTTATGCGTGGAAAGGCAGCACTGTAATTACACCAAGCTCTAAAACACCAGTGCACAACCTCGTGAAACAAAAAAAAAACCCAAAAGGGCTGAAAATACTACACGCTATCAGAATACTGCACCTTGATCACACATGAAAAACACATGACACAACAGATATGAAGGCAAAATACTGAACTTGAAAGTTACCTCAAGAAGTCAGACTCCGCACGCAGCAATACTAGAAAAATTGAAACTTACATGCAAAACATCACAAATGCATATTTCCAAAAGCTGACATATTCCAGGTAATAAATTCTGAATAAAATACTTTTTTCTACCTTTGTTGTCTGATCATTTAGTTTTTCTATTCGCTTTGGTCCCAGTGTCTTCTGTTTTATGCAGTGTCTTCTTTCCATTTGATATTTTTTCTCTCACCATGTCCACCATCCTCCTGTGTCCTTATGCGTCCTGTCTACCATCTGTAGCCCTGTCCCTATCCTCTCTCCACTTTAAACATCTGCCTTCAAAGTGTTTCAATCCAGCCCTTAAATTCAGCAATTTTCCCTCCATCCATATCCAGCATTTCTCCTCACTCCCTTCTGTCCCTGGATCCACAATCTCCCTCTTTTTCTCTTTCCCCTCTAGTGTATATCTATCCCTCCCTCTCATCCATCCCCATGTACAACCTCTCTTCCCTCCTTCTTCTCTCCCACTGCCTATATCACTCTCAGTATCTCCTTTCCTTGCACCCTGGGCCCAACATCTATCTCTTTCTTCCTCTTCCTTCCCCTTATAGCATCCCTCCCATCCCCATACAGCATCTCTCTCTGTCTCCCTCCCTCCCACATCCATGTTCAACATTTCCCCTTTTCTCTTGCTGTGCATCCTTCCATCCCTCCTCCTTCACATCCAGCATTTCTCCCTCTCTCTCCCCATGCATCTCCCCCCAACATTTCCCACCTCCCTCTCTCACCTCTACTAGCCAGCATGCTGCCTCGGTCCCTGACTCCCTGCAGCATTCTTGTCTTCACCCTTACCTGTGGCCGTCAACGCTGCCTGCCATTCATTCTCACAGGCAGCTCTGTTCCCGCTCCCCTTTGCCGCATCCTCCGGCTCTCTCTGATGCACTTCCTGTTTAACAGGAAGTGCATCAGAGAGAGCCGGAGGAGTGGACACGGAAAAGGGGAGCGGGAACGGAGCTGCCTGTGAGAATGAATGGCAGGCAGTGAGGCAGCGCTGACGGGTACGGGTGAAGATAAGAATGCTTTAGGGAGTCAGGGACCGAGGCAGGCAAATTGCGAGGGGATGTTGGGTGGGCCCTGGCGGGGGGTTGGGGTCACGTGCGGGGGGGGGGGGGGGGCAAGGAGAGCTGCTGTGGAAGCCCTGCGTTTGTGAGGGCAGCAGCCAGGGGAACGTCAAGATTGGGCTGTGGAGGCTTAGCCTCCCCAAGCCTCTTATACGGGGCACCTATGATCTTCACCTTCCCAATTGCAAAGGTCTCAAATACAAAACCTACTACGCATCCAACTTTTCCATCATAGGCAGCCAACTATGGAACGCCATACCAAGATCTATTCGAACAACCAACGAACACCTACCCTTCCGAAGGCTGTTGAAAACTTACCTCTTCAAACAAGCCTATCCAAACGACCCGACTTAATTTTCGAACCTAATCAACACCACTAACATTACCCATACCTCAATCCTCCCACCACCTCTTCCCCTTGTACTACTCTATTCAACTATGTTATCTCTGTGATACTTTGTAACCCATACATTGTAAGCCGCACTGAACCTGCTATCAAGCGGGAAAGAGCGGGGTATAAATGCTACAAATAAATAAATACCAGTTTTAAGTCTCGAGTCAACTGAAGATTTTGAATAAAAACATCTTTGTTTTCATCACCTCCACTATGGTGTTCCCTTGCGTGCGTGCGTGCGTGCGTGTGTGGGTGTGTGTGTGTGTGTGTGTGTGTGGGGGGGGGGTTCAGTTTCACACAGCAGCAAATAGAAATTCCAGTTTTCTACATCAGCTCTCACTCTATGACCTAGTGGTGCACACAGACAAAATCTTCTGTATACTCTCTGTTTATGTTTTAAAATATATGCCTAGGTTGAAAGAAAGAACAAAGATGCAACCAGTCTAAATCTCTTCATATTATATGAAAGATCTTGACGCATGCTAATTCAAAGGAACCACTTAAAAAGCATGTGTAGCCAAGGACAAAAATATTTTCATAAATTTGCCATGCTTATTAAATAACCTTTTCTTGTGAACATTGTGACATATTTCCCTTTATGCCTAGAACAGTGGTTCTCAACTCAGTACTCAAGACAAAGTCAACAAATCTGGTTTCCCGATTGCCCACATGAGGTAATTTCTATGGATTAAAAGCAGTGTATGTAAATCTGTCATGTATATTCATAGTGTATAGTTGAAAACTGCCTGACTGGAAGTGTTCAAAGACTGAGTTGAAATCATATGACCTAAAGGGCACTGCCCAATTTTGTTTACCTTTCCTGAGTTAGAAAGATTGCCTACAGGATCTCTGTAAAATCCACTGAAAAATGTGTAACATGAAAGTAAACACTGTAAATAATAGTAGATAATGACGCCTATCCAGGGTTGTTGTAACTACAGTTCCGTGCATGTTACCTTTATAGCGTCTTTAAAGGGTTCCAATTGCCACTCTGTACAGGTTACCCCTCCCCCCATGTAGAAAAGTTATCACCCCTAGTGCATTTCCATTCTCTTGCAACTAAGGATCCTCTAAGTATATCTATAAGTTATGAATTCTGTTACTGATTTTGTCTACACCATCTCCTTTGGGAAGGCAGGGTATCTACCACCCTTCCCATGAAAAATATATTTAATTTTCTGGCATTCCTAAGTCTATGTCCTTGGAGCTTTTTATTATGACCCCAAGTTCTACAGCTTTCTTGTCATTGGCAATGATTTATTCAATATGCATTTAAAACATATTTTTCATGTATTTAAAGGTCTATCTCATAACCCTCATGACTTTCCCCTCCACTAGGGTATAAATATTCAGGTGCTCAAGTTTCCTCATGTGTCTTTTGGTGCAGACACGCCTCCATTTTGGTTGCTTTTGTGCCAGTAGCATAAAAAACCCCAAAACACCAAGTGCTGATTTAGTGGTGACAGGCCAGGCATGTACTGAAAGAAGCAGCTGGCACAAGTTTTGGTGGGGCAGGGGCTTCTGGACTGGCACCAGCACCTGTGGTCTCCCCCATTCCAAAGAGTGAAATTCACCACCATAATGACAGAGATTGAAGGACATTGAACGAAGTTTTCTAGCGTTCCATCCAGGGTATACATTTAGAAAGATCTGCACGTTTTGCTTTGTAAATGCTGCTGAGGCTCTAGTCTAGGGCAATGATTCTCAACTTTTTTTTCTGTTGGGACACACCAAATGAATGATGCGTGTATGTGCGATATACTGCATACATGACCTTTGGTCCTACACAATGTAATAGTTCATATGAGTTAACTGTCAATATGGTTTGCATCCACAAAGGTCCAACTTCCCCATCCTACCCCCAACAAGTGCAGATCATAATTATGGTATTCCTCCATGGAAGTCACAAAACAAAAATATTTTTATTCTCATGTCATCTGAGCAGTAGCAACATGAATCTCTGTCACCAGGTACATTGCAAAATACAAAATCTGAAAAAAAAATCTTAACTCAACATACATTTAGTAAACATGTCATTTAATAGTAGCACTAATGCTATGCTTCAAACAGCAACAACCCTAGCTATTACTCCTAGGGGAATTCAGCACAAAATGAAAAATTCTGTGCACAATATTTTAAAATTCTGCTTTCTTTGTAATTTTTTGCCTGACCACTCCCTCAGCTTCTTTCCCAGTAATATCACTTTCCAGGATCTACCCTCTCCAGCTTTTTCTCACCTGACTTAAGCTTGAACCCACTCTTCCCCCAGCTTTCTCTGCCACCGAGTTCTTTCTCTCCTCTTATCACCCAACCCCTTCCTCTCTCTCTCCTCGTCTCACCCCTCCCTCCCCACCAATCTTACCATGTCTTCCAGACCATATGGAGTGGAGGAGTGGCCTAGTGGTTACAGCACTGGTCTTGCAATCCAGAGGTGGCCGTTTCAAATCCCACTGCTGCTACTTGTGATCCAAATCTGGAATAAGAAAGAAGTGGTTGTTCATCAGACCACTTTCCTCCTACTCTGCCAGCCTGGGCCAACTGCTTATTTGAGCATGTGGGACTCTGTAGAGTTATGCAGTTCAAATAAGCAGTTGGGCTCAGGGCAGCAGAGGAGGAGGAAATGGTCCAATAAGCAGCCAGTTACTTCTTCCTAATGCCATGTGATCAGAGGAGGAGGAGGAGGAAATGGTCCAATATGCAGCCAGTTACTTCTTCCTAATGCCATGTGATCAGAGGAGGAAGAGGAAATGGTCCAATATGCAGCCAGTTACTTCTTCCTAATGGCAGATCAGAGGAGGAGGAGGAAATGGTCCTATATGCAGCCAGTTACTTCTTCCTGATGCCATGTGATCAGAGGACAAGGTGAGTCGGATAGGGTGGGTGTGTGCTGTAAGAGGAAGGGATCATAAACCTGAAATTTTTCTATTTTCTTTTTCCTGCACAATGTACTAATTCTGTGTTGCACAGTGGCACAGAATTCCCCTAGGAGTAACATGTGAACAGGCAGCACTACAACTATTACACTAGGCCCTAGAACACCAACATGCCCACTTCAGATAAAACAGAGCAAGTGGGACTGCTACAAATCCCAACACAAACTACATTCAAACTGAATACTACACCGCTGTCACACACAAAACACAGACAGGCCCTCATCAAATACAAAACAAGGGATCACAAATTAGAAATACAAACACAAATTTTGAACTGGGAGAGTCCCAAGAAGTCATATTTCCAGAGCCTATCCACAGATTAAATTAATGGGGACTGAGGAAATTTCAGAAAGCTTAAATTATTCCTTTTTAATTGGTTTTCTAAAGAATTCCACCTTATAGTACATAAAATTTTTATCCCTCTTCAAGGCCACATGAGTTTCTTGGACGGTAGAGAACTTAGCATCTACAACCGCAAGCTTTATGGTATGCTGTTCTACCACTTGTGCCTCATCAGTAATTATCCCAGAACTGTTTTCTACCACTTTACCAATTACTGAGAGAACATAGGAATTTAGTCCTTGCACAATGTGAGTAACTAATGTCACCCATATGGGTTTTTGAACCCCCTCTCAGACACAAACTGGAAGTGATCCTTCTACCCCCTACACCTGGCAATTCACAACCACTAGACTTGATGATGATAGCCTTGTCTTCTTAATTTGTCTGAGGGGGGAGGACGTTGCTGCTGCTCGAAGCTCCTCTTGAGGAGCCCTCACAGACCCATCCAACTAGCTTGCCCAAGAGTTGCTCCTGCATACTGCATCTAACTTTTCTGAGTCATAGGGAAATTGTTCTCTCCTTGGGGCTCAATGATGCCCCTTCTGTGCTGTGATCTACAACTCTCTTCCCAGATCCAGATCTGACAGGGGATGAACTCTGAAATCATTAAATATTGTTTGCTGCATTGCCGGGGCCAGACCAGACTAAGGAGAAAAAGTTCTCATCTTCTCTTTTCTCTTCCTTGAACAGCAAGAGAAAGCAGAAACTAGTGGTAAGGATACAGCCAGTAACAGAGCTGCAACCTGCAGCCCATATATCTCAGCGATCTGCCAACTTGGACCCCCTTTGCTTGTTTCTGTTTCTAATTTGTGAATATAGTTTGTATTAAGGTAGATCTGGCTGAAATAAGATATTCTACAACATCTGTGTGGAGATCTATAGCAGTCCTGCCTGTTCAGATCTCCCAATATAAGGTGTGCTAGTGTTCTAGGACCTGGTAGGTCGGATTAATACTATATTGGGCCCTAGGCAAACATACTTGTGGGCCCCAGTAATTCCGCTATATCTTTTTTTTTTTTTTAGATACGGTGACCAGAATTGAACGCAGTACTCAAGATGTGGCCGCACCATGGAGAAATACAGAGACATTATAATATTCTTGGTCCTATTTACCATCCCTTTCCTAATAATTCCTAGCATCCTGTTTGCCTTTTTGGCTGCCGCCATACACTGGGTAGAAGATTTCAGCATATTGTTTAAAGTGACAACTAGATCTTTTTTTATTGGGTGCCGACTCCTATGGTGGACCCTAGCTTCAAGTAACTATGATTTTGATTATTCTTCCCAATGTGCATCACTTTGCATTTGTCCACATTAAATTTAATCTTCCATTTGGATGTCCAGTCTCCAGTTTCCTAAGATCTTCCTATAATTTTTCACAGTTCGCATGTGTTTTGACAACTTTGAGAGCTAGAAGGGATGCATCAGTGGGGATTTGGGAAATAAAGACAGAGATGAAAGATGCTAGGGAACTCAAGGGAGGAGAGAGGGAGAGTAAGGACACAGAGGAAGACAGGAAAATAAAGAGGAGATGCAGGATGATGGTGGTGGGGGGGCAGAGGATATATATATATATATATATATAAGGAATACTGAACATGAGGGACAGGAAGAACATGGTGGGGAGGGGGATCCTGGGCACAGGGAGGGCATGCTATACAGAGGGAAAGACTGCACACAGAGAGGGGTGACACTGGATAATGAATTGGGGGAGATTAGACACAGAAAGGGACAGGACAGAGGGCATGCTGGGCATTACAGAAAGAATGGGGGAGACTATAGATGTAGAGAAGAACTGGACACAGAGAGGGGATAATGGACATGAGGGAAGGAATGGGAGAGGTTCTGGTCACAGGGAGGGACAGAACACAGAGGAGACATAGAGCATGCGGGAAGGGATGGGGAAGATTCCGGACACGCCATGAAGAAGGATAAGAGCAGGGTCACAAAGTTTTCTCCTTATGCCTTAGTGAGCAACACCAGCACTTGAAACATTTCATCATTCAATGGTCAATGTTTCTTCTTTAGATCTTAGTCATGACCGATTGTAGCATTCTAGTGTATGGAAAATAATCTGTATAAATTAAAAAAAAAAATCTTGGTCACCTTTTCATGTATTGCTGAAAGCATTTGCTTTCTGCTGTTCCAGGTGCATCACACAGCTTTCCTTCCAACTGTTTATATTCTCTATGGTCAGCATTCCTTCTCCTCTGGGTACCTAAATTTTCCAGTACACTTAGCTCACTCCCAGCATGGCTGCACTCCTGGATTGCCTGTCCTGGCTCGGTATTCATCAGCTTGTTGGGGTAACGGTTTACTTCGTGCGTTCCATGAGTCGGGCTCTTGTGGCCTTCTGACTGCCCTGTTCCAGCAAGGGCTCCTGCAGGATGTCTTCATGTCTGAAAGTGGCAGTGGGAGTCAGTCACTGTCTGAGCTGCTGTACTGCAGCTTCAGCCCTACAGCCAACTCTTTACACATAGGCCACTTGCTGGCCATACTGGTGCTGCGCCATGCCACATGCCATTGCAGTCATGGCAGGGCCACTGTATGCATTGGGGACCCCAGTGATTGTGTGTAAGAGTGCGAGCTGCTCTTTCTTGAGCAACTGGCGCAGAACACGTGTGGGTTGTGTGAGAGCTTGAGGTACTTGTGCAACAATGAGAAGTTGTGTGGGGAAGTAATGTGCAGCCTGACCGTCCTGAACAACTCCACCTGGTATGAGGGGTGCGCGGCCATGGAGTTCCTGGCCTCGCTGTGCCTACAACTTCTACTACCTGCACCAGCACTATGACTGCCAGCTTGAGAACGATGGCTCCAACCAGCTGGGCAATATAATGACAGGCTATGAGTTCATCCAGAAGTAACAGTGCCCACTTTTTGTTCTTCAGGGGACTTGGGCATACGATGTGTGTCCTTTTCCCCATATTTCAGATATTTCATGGCTTTGCTCTACACTATATGTATTCTTTCATTAATCGTCCTTCCATAAGAGTGTTGGCAAAGCTTTGTGATGCTTTGGTTCTGCATTTTCCATCCCCTAAGGGAAGTGCGTTATTTGTCTATATTTAAAAAATATTTTCGTTCCTTGTCAGCTAGTCTTTGGAATGAGTTACCAAAGTCTCTTAGATATATGTCTAATTACCTGAATTATAGGAAATTATTGAAGACTTGGCTCTTCCAGAAAATATCTGAATTAGTTTAACTAATGTTTTAAATGACTTTTTATTAGGTTGGGGTTTTTTTTCTTCTTCTTAAAATTTGTATTTCATCAGTTTGTCCGGTTTATTTGTGTTGTAATCCGCAATAAAGCTGGCCAGGTTTTCATGGAATATCAGCGTTTTTGTTATGTTTAAAAAGTTGTTTTGGAGGTCATCTTGTAGGTCATATCTTACGACTTTCCCATATTTGTATGCAAGATTCCAAGGGTTGTAAATATAATCATCTGAACTTCAGTAACAGTAGTTAAGGGGGGGTGGCATGCCCACCCTGGGCACCGTCTTCCCTTACTACACCACTGTCCTAGGTGAGTGGTTTCTATGTTAGGAGTCCCTCAACCACTCAGATTTCCAGGATATCCACATTGAGTATTTATGATATAAATTTGCACACTAGGGAGAAAACATTCTTTGTAGGCCAAACTTAGGAACCCGTTTACTAAAGCTTAGTGCACACTAACAAACATTAGTATGTGTTTTGGGATCTTGCTAGACTTATGACCTGGATTGGCCACTGTTGGAAACAGGATGCTGGCCTTGATGGAACTTGGTCTGTCCCAGTATGGCAATACTTATGTACTTATGTAAAGTGCCACATGGCCCCATAGGTATAAAATATGACACGGCATTTAGTGTGTGCTAATTCCCGTTAGCACATACTAAGCTATAATAAAGGGCCCCTTAATTTGTTAATTATAATTAACTGCCCAAGGCATCATGGTCACTGTTTACAAACTATGATATATTTTCTAAAATGGAGTAGAAATCATGGCTAACTATTTTTAATTTCCAACATAGCAGACTAGTAATATAGTAAAACATTATACACACAAAACTATGGCTTTTCGGAGCCATCTACTGGCTAACCTGCTTACTGTAATTTAAGGAGCAAAACTGATCATTGAAATAAATTCATTTTATATACACACATTTATTAATAGAGAAATTACCTGATTATTACATTCCTATCAAGAACATTTGCTAGTGCTATTTTCTTACCCTGGAAGCTCAGAATTTCTGTACACTAGCTTCTTAAGACTCATCTGATAGTCCAGCTGACACTTATTCCTACTTAATAGCATGCAAACAGACTGTTGCCTTGCCTGCTTCCAAAAGATTGGACGTGAAGTATAAAGTCCAACCAACTACAGAATGTAATAAATTCAGCCATCATGCTCTTTGGCTCCTTTTACAAAGTAGCGCTAGCGATTCCAGGGCAGCAAATGCGATGAAGCCCATGCTGGGTTTCATCGTATTTGCTGCCCCGGAATCATGAGTGCCACAAAGACTAATTTTCAGACCCAAATTATTTCAGTGACAAATGTTTCTACAGCTGAATCTTACCATAACTATGAACTGTAAAATTATAGTAGAGTATTTGGCCCCAGATGTTACAATACAATATTTGTATGGCACTGCAAAACATAAATAAAGGCTCTGTGCGAATATCAATAAAAGAAAAAAGCTGGCCAATTCCAGCAAATTGCAATAGTACATTAAATTTACTTTAAAAATCTACCAAAGTTTTCAAAGGTTTGCTAAACTTTAAATAAGATGTCTCAGATCTGAAAGACAGGAAGAGCATTCTAACACTTTGCTGCCTGAAATGCAAAAGTCACATCATGATACTTTTGTATTTTAAAAAATCTCACCGAAGAATATGAAAGGATTAAAGTGTCTTTAGCTTTAGAGAGCAAAATATAAGACAAATTGAGATTACTCAATCTATCAAATACTTTGGTGCTTGTCCCTGTAAAATCCTAAACACAAAAGTAAAAAATTTAAATAACCAATTGCTTCCATGTGGATGTAATCTTATCAGCAAAGGGGTAACATTTTCAAATTACACAATCCAAAAATACTCTTTACTGCCACATTTTGGGCCAATTGCAAATATTTCATTACAGTACCTGCACAGCCTAATGAAATAAATTACAATAATCAACTGTGATAAATAACTGTCAGACAGAAATGCTCTTGAGTGTGTTTGAGGTTATATTGAGTGATGTGGAGCAGTATTACGACATGGGTAGAGATGGTAATTCAAAAGTGAGGGTCCTAGGCTTTAGGAAACTAACCCTCCCCCCCCCCCCCCCCTCCCCGTTTACTAAAGCTTTGCTCGAGTTATCTGCAGCAAGGCCCATTTATTCCTATGGGCCCTGCTGCAGATAACTTAAGCTAACTGGTTTTAAAGCACTTTGAGCACTGACATTTGATGTTAATTAATCAGCAGCAGCACACAACCCTGCACTGGACTGAATTACCCTACAAGATAACTGTTATTTTCATCTGAATTTCCCATACAGGAGCAGGCAGGCAGGTTCAGTGCTATGACGGTTTAGGGTTGTTGTGCCTTACGCTGTCATCGTGCACTACGGTAAATTGGCACAATAACACATACTGAGCACTGCTATTTAAAAAGAAAAAAAAAATTGTTATGAATTAAAGGTTCTATCATGAGTGGGACTTTGTATATACTGGTGTGAATGGTATACTAGAGTTAAAATTTAATGCCAAGAAGTGCAGAGTGATGCACTTGGGGTGTTGAAACCCCAAAGAGAGATACGAATAGGAGGGGAGAGATTAGTAAGCTCAACTCAGGAGAGAGACCTTGGGGTGTTGGTGTCAGAGATATGAAGGTGAAGAAACAATGTGACATGGCGACGGTCGTGGCCAAAAGGATGCTAGGCTGCTTAGAGAGGGGTATAACCAGCAGAAGAAAGGAGGTGTTGATGCCCCTCTGCGAGTCGTTGGTGAGGCCCCACACGGAGTATTGTGTTCAGTTTTGGAGGCCGTATCTTGCTAAAGATGTAAAAACTGCAAGCAGTGCAAAAAAAAAAGCTACGAAAATGGTATGGTATTTGTGTTGCATACCGTACGAGGAGAGATTTGCCAACCTGAACATGTATACCCTTGTAGGAAAGGAGAAAGAGAGATGATATGATACAGATGTTCAAATATTTGAAAGGTATTAACCACAAACAAACCTTTCCTGATATGGGAAGGTGGTAGAACTAGAGGACATGAATTGAGGTTGAGGGGGGGGCATACTGAGGAGTAATGTCAGGAAGTATTTTTTCACGGAAAGGGTGGTAGATACGTGGAATTGCCTTCCGCGGGAGGTGGTGGAGATGAAAATGGTAATGGAATTCAAACATGCGTGGGATAAACACAAAGGAATCCTGTTTAGAAGGATGGATCCAAGGAATCTTAGCGGAGATTGGGTGGCAATGCCGGTAATTGGGAAGCTAAACCAGTGCTGGGCAGACTTCTACAGGCCCTGATTGTAACTAAATAGATACGGATGGGCTGGAGTGTAAATTTTATGGGGCTTCAACATTAGCTCAGAACGTTTAGTACAAGAACAGTGCTTGGCAGACTTCTACGGTCTATGCCCTGGAGATAGCAAGGACAAATCAAACTCGGGTATACATATACAGTATCATATACCATGTAAATGAGTTTATCTTTTTGGCAGACTAGATGGACCATTCAGGTCTTATCTGCTGTCATTACTATGTCTCTATGAGATCCGAATTCAGGTTTCTGCTGAAATGCCTATGAATTTTCAGCTAAAACTCTCTGGTCCCCCTAAATCCAGCTTTAGGTTATCTGGCCTTTCCAGGATACCCCCCTCCCCCCCCCCCAGGGTCCTGGCAGGGGTGAAGGCACCAAAGACCTTGTGTATAAACAAGCGAGAAAACTTGTATTACCTTCAAACTCCACCTTTACTGTCAATTTACCCAACCATTTCCTTCTGCAACTTATTCCACAAACACTCCCTTTGGACTGGGCTGGGCCTCTCTCCAAATCAAGGACATCTCACGCTCTCCCCCCAGTGACTCCAGGGAGAAGCCAACACCACTCAGTAACCCCCATATAATGGGGGATTACATAGACATATACCTCCTCAGACATGTTGCCTATATATCTCACTCTCTAACCTTTAACCTCACTATTTGGGGTAATCCACCCATGGTCCTTACTAAAGTCAACAGAGAATGAAAAATTCTTCTCTGTTTCCATGGTTGTCAACCCAGTGCTCTAATCAAGCCGCATTGAGCCTGCCATGAGTGGGAAAGCGCGGAGTACAAATGTAACAAAAAAAAAAAAGGCCACTCCATTTAAAGCAAAGTATTTGTTTTCACAGTCACTATGCTCACTCACAAGATGATGATGTTGCTGCTGCCACCCACACCTCAAACTAGACCTTGCATTTCCCTATGCTTAAAAGCATGTGCTTGCACAGTTCTCATGCTCACTCAATCTGCTGCCACCACCACGCCTGTTTAATTTTACTATTCCTTCCAAACCAACAGAAGGTTTGCGTACTGTACTATTGAAGCTGCCCCCTCCCCTCTCTCTCCCAAGTCAAAGATACAAATAATAAGAGCTACATACTCTACATGTTTCCCCACTTCTTTTTTTTATTATTTATAAATCAATATGAAACACATGCGTGAACCACTTAAAGATCTCACTTGGACAAAAATTATGTAAGATTCAGAGAATGGTTCGGGGTAAGATATCTCTGAAGGATATCATCTAAACAGGGAAGATAGACATCCCAATAGAGAGATTGCAATAAAGACAAAAGTGAATGAGGTGCCCTGAAAGGAGCAAACAGATTAAAGTTTGCAGATTCTCCCTGTCAACTACTAAACAGGTTGTAGATACAAACAAAAACATATTTTGAAATGTCCGTATACAAATCCTAACCTTCTAAAGAATAAGGTGGGAGAGCTAACACATATAGCACTAAATGAAGAGGTACATATGATATACATCTTAGAGATATAACAAATAGGGCAATGTGATACCAGGGTACAAATTATGTCACAATGATAGACTCAAATTGGAGAGAAGTAGCGCTAAAGAGGGAAATGGTCCAAACAAATATCTGCAGGAAAAAGACTGCAACATGGAATCATTATGAATAGCAATTTCATGTATGAAGGGAAAGAGAAAGGGATGTACAACCTTCCACCTAGCCAGAATGAACAGACAGATGATAAAATGTTAGCAGAAGTTAGGAAAGCTAACAAACCTAACAACACAATAATAATGAATAATTTCAATTACTCCAAAACTGATTGGATAAATGACATGACAGGAAATGCTAGGGAAGGTAAAGTTCCTAGATGAAATAAATGATTGGTTCAGAGCAACTGGTCCAGAATCTGAAAAGAGGGAAGGGGAAGAGATATTTCAGATCACGGGTTCTCAACCCAGTCCTTCATGGGACATCCTGCCAAGCAGGTTTTCAGGAGATAAATTTGCATGCATCTCCTCCATTATGTGCAAATTAGACTGTTAAGTCTGACATCAGTGCCAGACACAACAGTAGAAACTATGTAAAAAAAGAATATGTAGACTGCCCCCAAAGCACAACACAAGAATAAAGAAAAACAAGCAGGGGAGACCAAAGTAATTCCAAACAGGGGAAACAATTTATTGATAATACTACAAATATGTTTCAATTCATTTTAATGATAACAACTCAAGATAGACATTCTCACAAATATGAAACTTATTACAATATAGCATCTGTCATCAAATATTAATTTTTACCCCCCTTCCCCCCTATCACTATTATGTAATATAAATCATTACTCCACAGTCACACTGAAAACATTAATGCCATCCTTCAGAAACATCTATTTCACCAGACCTTCCTACTGCATTCACCTAAATCCCCCCTTCCCTTTCCCCCCTATCCCAGATTCTAAACTCTATCCATCCCTCCCCTTCCCCAGTCCACAAACCCGTAATTAGTTCAACAAGTGGCTCCTGGCAGCAGGCGAAAGAGTATTCCAAAAGGGGCTCCATGTCTGTTGCAAATCCTCTCCAGCTCTAGAGTTCATGTCAGCAACTCCCATACGTTCAATACGCATTAAATATATCATACGTACACGCCACTGTTGCAGCGATGGATATTTATATGTCAACCACTCTGTCAAAATTACCTGCTGAGCCACCACAACAGCCTTATTAACAAATGTTGTAAATCCATTAAGAGTTGGGCGCCCCAACTTTGGCAGCATCACATTTCCACCTTCTCCTCCACAAGCTGGACTTGTAACGCACAAGGTCTTTCCAGAATCCAAGTATTCCTTTACAGGACCACAACATATGTCCTAATGTCGCACCACTGGTTCCACATTTCAGACATGACCCCCAAGGAGACAGTCCCATATAAAATGCCCTTCTTGGAGATATGTATAATCTGAGAACAAACTTATATTGCTGTTCCCACTGTAGTGCCCATGCAGACCTGCGTCAAATCGATAGAATATATGACAAGTTGTGCCGTTGTTATTGTTGTCTTTAAATCTTGTCACCATAAGAACTCCAGCCTGGAATAGTCCAACTCTGGCATCGAGTCCCTGATGTGTCTATGATGAAAAGAAAGAGGCACCTTCTGTTGTACTGCTAAAGAAAAAGCAGAGGAGAGTTCTACTTGGACATCTTCAGTCAAGAACTCCCAGGGCAACAATGGGAGGAGCCAGCATTTTTAGTGCACTGGCCCCCCTGACATGGCAGGACACCAACCGGGCTTCCTAGGGGTCACTGCGGTGGACTTCAGAAAAGCTCCCACGTGCATAGCTCTCTTACTTAGGGAGCTGAGCCCCCCACCCCCCCCCAAACCCACTACCCACAAATGTACTGCACCCACTAAAACTGCTCCAGGGACCTGCATACAGCCTCTAAGACTTATTGCTGCTGTATAACTTTGGCACACCAGTTCACACCTGAAGACTAATCTCTTTGAAAAAGTCCTTTATTTGAATAAGCACATTTATTCACAGTTAACTGCAGATCAGAGGTTGTGCCCCACTGGCAAAGAGTCCCCTGGTACTAAGATAAGCAGTAGGTCAGAACTGGCACAATGGTGTACAATGCCCTCTTTCAGCACCATTCAAGGTAAGAACTTTCTCTAAAGTGGTTAACACAGGAAAGGGAACTAAAACTGGCTTACAAAAATGGCCACTACCGCATGGACTACAACAGGAAACAAAACAGGGCACACTCTGACCCAGTAAGCAGGGGGAAAGCACAAGGGGAGTAGAGCCTATCAACTACCAATACCTACACCCACCACAATGCATTGCTGATGTGACTCTGCAGCCAAATAACAGAAAAGGTGACACACTCACCCCAGAGCCACATCACAAGCAGGAAAAGGCTATCGGAGGATAGAACACATTCTGCTGTCATGGAGGGGGGTAGGCATTTGAGGCTGGCATACAGGCTGGAAAAAAAGTTTTAAAGTGGGGTTTTTTGGGTGGGAGGGGGTTAGTGACCACTGGGGGAGTACGGGGAGGTCATCTCTGCTTCCTTCGGTGGTCATGTGGTCAGTTTGGGCACCTTTTTGAGGCTTGGTCGTGAAAATAAAAGGACCAAGTAAATCTGGCGAAATACTGCTTAACGCCGTATTTTTTTTCCCCATTATCGGCGAAAGCCGGCTATCTGGTAGCCACGCCCATACATGCCCATGTCCCGCCTTCGCTTCACCGCCGACACGCCCCTTTGAACTTTCTCCGGTGAGGCGACGGGAAAGCGGCGATGCTGTCAAAAAAAGCAGCTTTCGATTATACCAATTTCGCCGCTTTTCCGAGATCGCCGGCCAACTCCCGATTTGTGTTGGGAAATGGCCGGCGATCACGATTATGAGCTGGAATGTCACATAGTGCCTCAATTGAGCATAATGGAACTCGTCAGTATGCAGCAATGAGAATTCCACTTGTAAGTCTGAAAAGCTTTTTATGCGCCCTTCTTCGGAGACCACTTGCAGTAAATATGTAACCCCCCTTTCTTTCCATCTATAAAAAACTGAGTACATCTGTCCTGGTGCAAATGCTACATTAACACAAATTGACAAAAATGGTATGACCCTTGGGGAGAAATGATGCATACGGCAAATCCACTTCCACACTGCTCTAGCAGACTGCTTAACCTGAGAGATTTTTAGCACATATGGTATTGGGACCCCTGTTACATGCAAATAATTGCTGAAGTGTACCCCGGGTGATAATTGTAATTCCATGACAGTATTAGTGTAATCTTGGGTTGCTCTAAACCAGTCGTTAATGTGTCTCATGCCACTGGCAACATTTAAAAAACGTACACTAAGCAACCCCAGCCCCCCCATATTCTACAGGAATTTGCAATGTTGATATGGGAAGGCATGCTCTTTTCCCTTTCCAAAGAAAACTCTGAATCAAGGAGTTTAGTTGTTTCTCATCTTCCCTTCTGAAATATAAAGGTATGGTCTGAAAAACATATAGCCATCTGGGAACAATCATCATATTGAATAGTGCTATTCTACCCAACAAAGAAATAGGCAATGGACCCCATGCCTGCAATCTCACTTTTGTTTCTTTTAATAACCTTTGTATGTTCTGGTCATATAGCTTAGTTAATTCTGATGGAATATAAACTCCCAAATATTTAATTTCTCCTTGTGCCCATTGTAGACGAAACTGTCCCTTCCAACTAAGTTGGCCATCGGTTACCACTGGAAGGGCAAAAGATTTAGATAAGTTTAGTTTGAACCCAGAGATTTGCCCAAACTGTTCAATACTTGCAAGAAGCAATTCCAACGACCGCGATGGGTTGGTCAATATCAACAACAAATCATCAGCATACGCAAGGACTTTGACACTTTGACCTGCCAGTGGAACTCCCTCTATCTCTTTTGCTAGCACAAGCATTCTGAGCAAAGGTTCCAAAGAAATTACAAATAGTAGAGGTGAGAGTGGACATCCTTGTCTTGTTCCTTTACCTATAACAAATTCTTTTTCTTTAATCCTATTTATGAACACACATGCTTGCGTGCGACAGTAAAGAGCCTCAACCGCTTGCACAAACCAACCCTGAATTCCCATACTAGCCATCGTTTGAAATAGGTAATCCCATCTCACCTGATCGAATGCCTTTTCTGCATCTAGGCTAACCACCAGGGACGGAACATCTCTTTCTTTACAAGACGCCATCGCCAGCAGCAGTCGCCTGACGTTATGTGTTGCCTGACGGCGACATACAAACCCCACTTGCTCAGGTCCTATCAATTTTGGTAACCACTGTGCCAGCCTTTCAGCCAACACTTTAGCCAACAGTTTCACATCTAAATTTAAAAGTGATATCGGTCTGTACGAAACTGCTCACTCTGACAGCTTACCAGGTTTTGGTATTAAGGTTATCAAGGCAATATTAGTATGCTTGGGAAAGTTACCTACTTCTACCACCTTCTCGTGAAACTCCAATAATGAGGCCAAGACCTCCGGAGGTAGTATTTTGTAGTATTCTCCTGTAAATCCATCAGGCCCAGGGGCAGAATATTGTTTTAATGACCTCACCACCCGTTGCAACTCAATTAACGTTAATGAGCCATTTAAACAGTCTACTCCTTCTGGGGACAACTTTGGGAGACCTGACCGGTCTAAATATTATGATAAATGGCGTCCAAGGGGCCCCTGCTCTGCTGTGTACAAAGAAGAGAAGTACTCTGTAAATATACTCCCTATTTCCCCTCTATCAGTGGTAAGTACTCCTCGTTTATCCCGCAGGGCCGCCACTGTCCTGGTTCCTCCCCAATTTTTAATTACTCTTGCCAGAAGATGGCCTGGTCTATTACCAAATCTTTGTAGTTTATATTTATAATATAAGGATGACTGGGTCTGCTGTTCATGCAATAAGGTGTTAAGTGCTACTTGTGCAGCCTTTACATTCTCCAATGTTATTTGCGTAGGTCTTTGTGTATAAACCCGTTTGGCCTTCTTCAATTGCTCCTCTAAATGTAAGATACCCGCTGCTCTACGTTTCCTCCTTAGGCTGAAAAAGCTATAATTTCTCCCCGTATCACTGCTTTAGAGGCAGACCAAAATAATAGAGTCTGGGCACATGCATGTTCCTTATTATTAGCCATGTACTCCACCCATTTATTAGATATAAATTTCTGAAATTGTGGATCTGTATTCAGGTATGTCGGAAATCTCCACCCTCTGCTACCCATGTTATCAACAGGCATTACTAAGTCTACCCAAATTAGAGCATAATCTGAAATTTCTTCAGGACCAATGGTTGTTGCTTGTATCAAAGGGAACAATGAGCGTTCTACCAAAACATAATCCAGCTGTGCTTGCGTTCCATGCGCCCTAGACCTATGAGTATAATCTCGCTCCCCCGGGTGCAATGTCCTCCAAACGTCAATTAAGTTGAGTGTTTTTGAAAATATCGCAAATTCCCTAGTCCTTTGCCCCGTATAATGTGAAGATGTCGGGTTAGAACAATCCATTTCTGGGTCTGACACTAGGTTAAAGTCCCCCATTACCAGCAACCTTGCAGTCTTATATTGCAGGCAATGTCCAGCTAGAGATTTATAAAAGGCCGGGTCATAAGTATTGGGACCCCACTAGTAAAAATGTCTACTCCTTGCAACCATACATGAAGAATTATATAATTCCCTTGTGCTCCTTTAGCCACTAATGTGGCTTTATATGTTAACCCTTTTCTAAATAAGACTGCCACTCCCCCTTTTCTCCCCTGTGAAGCAGCCGCATAATTCTCCCCCACCCAGGACCTCTGCAATTTAGTATGCTCCACATCTGTTAAGCGTGTCTCTTGCAGACATGCTATATCTGCCTTATGTCTCTTTAATGCCGACAAGATTTTGGTTCTCTTTATGGGAGAGCTAATGCCCCCAACTTTCCAAGAAATTATTCTCGCTGGCATGTTACATTCATGAAACTCCGACTTGTAATTTTATTTCTAATGCTCCTCCCTCCCCCCTCTCCATTAGACCTCCAAGACATATCACCCTTAGCAGTACATCTAAAGGCATTTTCACTTTACCCCTTCTCACTCATTATCAGCCCCTGCCACCCATGCTTACTTTGTAAGTCCTCTCTTCCGCTTCCCCTTTGAGGACCCGCCCACAACCCTTCCCCTTCTCCTCCCGTCCCACCCCTGTAATCCCCGACCCTAATCTTAACCCACTCCATCTTGCCAGGAAACCTGGGGATGGTGATTAGATCACGTTATGTGCTAGGGACTCCATACTCCTGGCAGCTAATACAATTCTGTTCATATACGATTTTGTTAATGCAATCATAAATGTAATCCTTTATCTTACCAAATAGTACCGCATAGGTTACTCTGCTTCAATCAGTCTGTGCTCCAATAGGGCTGCTTTTGCCTCTGCAGCAGTCTTAAACATCTGCCATGTACCCTGGATTGAAACTCTCAACTGTGCAGGGTATTGAAATGCAAAACAAACTTTCTTGTTTATAAGGGTAAAGCAAAGTGGGTGAAAGTCTACGTTGTTCTTGAACTGCAGGAGAAAAGTCTTGAACGATCAATATATTACGCCCCTCGTATTTCAGCGAATCTCTCTTTATTTTAAAATCTTGGATAATCTCGAGTTTATGTCTATAGTTCAGTAGTTTTGCTACTACTACTCTTGGTTTGTTCTGTTCCTCTGCTCTCGTCCAATACGATGCGCTCTCTCACCACCACTGGGCCCATAGAGTCAGTGAGGTCTAACTCCTTAGCAAGCCAGCCTTCTAGGCACGTCTCCAAATTCCGTTCGGGGAGTTTCTCTGTTAGCCCAACAATACGTATTATTTCTTCTGGACCGATTCTCAAGTCCTCCAACTTGTTCTCTTGTTCTGTAAGACGCTGAGTTAAGTGCACTAAATCAGGACCATACCCACATGCGTCATCCTCCAAAGCTGACACCCTGGTTTCCAAATCTCCCGTTCGGGTCCCCAAGCCATCCAACATCGTCTGTAAGGAATCTAGCTTTCGGTCTAATGTCAACCACTTCGGCTCCCAGGCTTTCTCAATTGCCGTAGTCAGTTGTCCCAATTGTGTATCTGTGAAGGCTGCCGGCGGTAAGGAAGGATCCTCCGCCATCTTGGACTCTGCGTTGCCGGTCTTAAGTTTTTCTTTTTTTACAGCCTTATGTGCCATCCCAGCAGAAGACTTCTCAGATATTTGTCCATAAGTCGGATTTCACCACTATCTAGCCACAGATGAACATTTAGTGTCAAAATTGAGTTGAAATGGAGATAGGGTCCCAGAGCTTCAGCAGAACGCTGCTGCTCAGCTCATAGCATCACGTGATCTCCCTAAGCCTATACTAAATATATAAGATACAAAGGGATAAGTCCAAAATATCAAGAAGACTGAATGGACTTGACGCAGTCCTGCATTTCGACGTGGCAAGCGCCTGCCTTAGGAGTCAGAGATATTCTAGTCTAGTTGACAATGGAAAAATGTTAGCCAGTGAATTGCAGTACAGGGACATCAGCCAATAAATCATAAGTACATAAGTGTTGCCATACTGGGACAGACCGAAGGTCCATCAAGCCCAGTATCCTGTTTCCAATAGCAGCTAATCCAGGTCACAAAAACCTGTCAAGATCCCAAAACAGTACAATATATTTTATGCTGCTTATCCCAGGAATAAGCAGTGGATTTATCAAGTCCATTTTAATAATGGCTTCTTTTAGGAAGCTATCTGAACCTTTTTTTTTAAACCCTAAGCTAACTGCTTTTAACACATTCTCTGGCAACGAGTTCCAGGGTTTAATTACACGTTGAGTGAAGGAATATTTTCCCTGATTCATTTTAAATTTACTACGTTGTAGCTTCATTGCGTGCCCCTAGTTCTAGTATTTTTGGAAAGAGTAAACGAGTGATTCACGTATACCCGTTCCACGCCACTCAGTATTTTATATACCTCTATCATATCTCCCCTCGGCTGTGTTTTCTCCAAGCTGAAGAGCCCTAGCTGTTTCAGCCTTTCCTCATAGGGAAGTCATCCCATCCCCTTTATCATTTTCGTTCCCCTTCTCCGTACCTTTTTTAATTCCACTATTTTTTTTGAGATGCGGCGACCAGAATTGCACTCAGTATTGAAGGTGCAGTTGCATCATGGAGTGATACAAAGGCATTATAATCCTAATTTTATTTTCCAGTCCTTTCCTAATAATACCTAACATCCTATTTGCTTTCTTTGCTGCCACAGCACACTGAGAAGAGGGTTTCAAAGCATCATTAATGATGACTCCTAGATCCTTTTCCTAGTCGGTGTCTCCTAATGTGGAGCCTTGCATCACATAGCTATAATTCGGGTTCCTCTTCCCCACAAGCATCACTTTGCACTTGCTCACATTAAACATCATCTGCCATTTGGATGCCCAGTCTCCCACTCTCGTAAGGTCGTCTTGCAATTTTTCACAATCCTGTTGTGATTTAACAACTTTGAATAACTTTGTGTCGTCGGCAAGTTTAATTACCTCACTAGTTATTCCCAAATCTAGATCATTTAACTATGTTAAAAAGCAATGGTCCCGGAAAATAAGGTGTGATCGGGCTTTCCTTGGAGGATCCAAGATGGCCGCACTCTACTAGGACGCTGTGAGCCTCGATTTTCCTTTGGACAAATAATGCCAAAACGTAGAGGGAGATTAGCAGTCGAGAGCCTCTCGCTACCTCCCTCCTTACCTGGACCTATGGACCGATTTGTAGACCACAGGGAGGGTCAAGAAGGAGAACGCTTCCAGTAGGGGAATGCCAGCGCAGGAGTTTTCGGCTTCCCTGGTCTTGAAACCACCTTGAGCCCCGCTAATCGCACGCCACCTCCCCAACCGATAGGCGCGAGTTCCTTTCTCTCTGAGTCAACAGGGTCCCCTCTGGAAGGTATCATGGGCCCCGAAGAAAGTCGAGGAGAGGCTTCGTTTCTATCTGAGAAGGGAATGGAGGGCTGTGTACCCTCAGAACCGCCACGGAGTGAGGGGAGAGGAGCTGAGGGACAGAGTGAGATCCGGATGCAGTCTTCTGAAAGGTTTGAAATTCCTAAAGAGTTAGTAGTAAACCAAAAGAAGTAACATTGGAAGCCTTATGGGACTTGGTTTCTAAACTGACACAAACAATCTTAAAATAGATAAATGATATTTCACCAAAAATAACGCTGTTAGAAACGAAGAGTTATAAATGATAAAGTTGAAAAATGGATCATACAATTATGAAGATTGAAACGATACAACCAGTGGTGTGCTGGTAAATTTTTAACAACAGGCTCTCTCCCCATCCACCTCTGCGCCCCCCCCATACACCTCTGTCTCCCCCCCCCCCCCAAACACAAATTGCAGAGCTGGCTATTCCCAGGGAGAGTTAGCTGGTAAAGTATTAACAACAGGCTCTCTCTGCGGGCATAGCCTGCCCTGCAATTTGGTGGGGGGGGACCCAGGGGTGGACTTGGGGGGGACAGAACACATTTATCTCCCCCCTACCCGTGTAGGCATGCTAGGCATTCCTTTACTGGCAGGGATACTGAGTCCCACAACCTAATAAATGGACTGCCACTGCTCCCCACTGCTTGTTTCTGGCTTTGTGCAGCATGCTGGGACTTTTTGCGCATTCTCAGAGCATGTACAAGAAGTCCCGACTGCCTGGCATGCTGCTCTAGCAGGAAACAAGCAGCGGAGAGTGGCAGAAGTCTATTTGGCTGGGGGCCATGCAAAAACAAAAACTGTACATATGTATGTTGTATGTAATTTTATTATACATTATGGTACAAAGATATGCACATGGTTTTGCTTTTTAAACCCAAGGTAAATCCTAAGGGTGGTTGAACAATAAACTGTTGTTTCTGACTTTACTTGTTTTGGAGTGCTTTGGGTCCTCCTACTGATCTGTACATGTGCTGTCTGGAATTTTGGAAGAAAGAAATAAGGAAAAAAATTAAATTTTGGATACTGTAGAAGTTGTTTTCTTTTGCAATGTGATGATGGATGCCTGTTCTGGTGTATGAATGTGATAATCTTTGAATAACTACCTATACTAAATGGCTATGGATTTCTGAACATATGGTATCATTAAAGGACAAACTTTTAAATGCTCAGTTGGGTATATATCGTATATATGCTAATCTCAAATGTTTCAGACATATCATCTATTTGTTCCCATGATATAACTGAATTCTGTTATTCTATCTCAGTGTATTTTGAAATGTAAGCCAACTTTGCTTGGAATGTGTGATAAATGTTGTTTTTTTTAAATCCTTTATCCTCCATCTTTTAAGACACTGCCTACCTGCTGGATAGTGATGGCACAAGGAAAGCAAGTTTGGTCCAGTGAAGACTAACCTGGCTGTTCCTTAGCTGGGCCCTAGTATTACCATATTGAAAATGCGACCATACCAAGCCTCTGTGGTTATGCTTCACTAATAAGTTAAAAGATTAACTGGATTTCTTGAAAGGATTATATAAATTTAGGAATAGGAATATAGGATGCATCATGACTAGGGACACACACATACGCTTATTTATTCAATATCACAATTCTTCATGTACAGCCACAAAACAACCTTTTATGGTGGATAGAGTTCACAATGAGCTCCTTTATTACCGACCAGACAGAAATAACTTATACTGTGCCAAAACTGAAAACTCTTACACAAGAACAAAATATAAGAAAACCAATATGGCTGCGTTAGGGGCTTATGTAGCCCATTTATGTATAAACAAAAGAAATCTGCATGAAACAAAATATTTATTTTGACTAATAAAACCACTTGCACCTGAAATATGTTCAAACAGAATAATCCATGATTTGGTATCTAAAAGGTAAACTTTTACAAAACAGATGAAGATCTGATTCCATGTGTGCCCCAATGAAAGGGGAGTTTAATTCTATGTCCATTTAATTTCAATATATTTCATCAACTTTATAACACCAGGCTTCCCATGATAGATTAACAACAGTTAAGATGAACCCATCAGGAAACAGGATATCCTCACTGAAATTTGGCCATCTGTATTGTATACAGTGTATTTATTTATTTTTATAGTGTAGAAAATGAGCACAAAATACAGAGTTTAAAATTGCTGTTTCTATTTTTTTAAGATGTGTTAGTGATAGTCAATTGTTATTTCATGAAATTTATATCTAGACTACATGAGAAGCTTTCACATAAATTAAAAAGCTACTACTACTTAACACTTCTAAAGCACTAAGGCATGCGCAGCACAGCTGTCCAATAAGTTAAAAAAAACCCAAAAGGTTTTGACCTCTACTTTTA